>NC_079498.1:92126571-92347298 GCF_030052815.1 Hevea brasiliensis | reverse complement strand
GCCACACGTGTTCTTCCTCGGCCCGAGAGTATACCAAAATGTCATCTATGAATACGATGACAAACGGGTCCAAGAATGGCTCAACACCCTGCTCATCAAGTCCATGAAGGCTGCTGGTGCATTAGTGAGTCCAAAAGACATCACCAAGAACTCATAATGACCATATCTTCTCCTGAATGCCGTTTTGGACACATCCTCATTCCTGATTCTCAACTGATGGTAGCCTGATCGCAGGTCTATCTTGGAAAAGAATCTAGCCCCTTGGAGCTGATCAAACAGATCATCGATCCGAGGAAGTGGATACTTGTTCATCACAGTCACCTTGTTCAGCTGTCTGTAGTCAATATACAATCTCAATGACCCATCTTTCTTTCTCACAAATAGAACAGAAGCATCCCAGGGTGAAGTGCTCGGACGTATAAAACCCTTGTCCAAAAGCTCCTGTAATTGCTCCTTTAGCTTTTTCAATTCTGCTGGCGCCATCCTGTAAGGCGGCATTGATATGGGGTTTGTACCCGGAACAACATCAATGCAGAACTCTATTTCCCTTCCTGGTGGCAACCCTGGAAGCTCCTCAGGGAAGACATCCATGAATTCTCTGACAACATGAACATTTTCCATGTTGACACCTTCTACAGATGTATCTCTCACAAATGCCAAATACCCTTGACATCCACGCCTCAATATTTTTCTAGCACTAATTGCTGACACCAAATTATATGGAGCCACACTCCTGTCACCATCAAAGCTAAACTCTTCCACACCAGGTATGTGGAAATACACCTTTTTGTTCCTGCAGTCTAAAGTGGCATAATGAGTTGCTAACCAATCCATTCCCAAGATTACATCGAAATCTATTACTGGTAGAGGAACCAAGTCTGCTGGGAGGATCTTCCCATCCACTACTACTGGGCTACCCGGAAAAACCATATCTACATCTATATTGTCACTAAGCGGGGTAGCTACAGACAAAGGGCATTCTAAAGTTGTAGGGTTTCTACCCAATCTCATGGCAAACACAGGGGAGACAAATGAGTGCGTAGCACCCGGATCTATCAAAACACGAGCCTCATAGGAACAGACTAGAAGAATACCTGCCACAACTGCCTTGGAAGCCTGAGCATCCTGATGGGTCAGGGTGAAAATCGAAGCTTGACCCCTACCTTGGGTGGCGTAACTCGACATCGACTTCTACCTCCCGACCGCCTCCAAAACCACGCCCCTTGTCCTCACTGGCCATCGAATCGATGCCGCCATGCTGGAAGCACCTGTATACAACTGACGAGGAACATTTGCAATGTAACTCGTGACCCCATCTCGTGGCTCGGCCAACACGGGCATTCCCTATCAAAGTGACCTGGTTGGCCACATCTGAAGCATACTCATTAACCCATCATACAAGGTACTGAATGTCCTCTTCAACACTGTGTACAAGGTGCAAAGGAGGATCTCAACTGCACCTAACCGCTGCATTCGAACTATGACCACTGCTGGATTCGTACCCTGGCCTGAACCCTCGAGGTTTGTGTCTAAAAGCACTCTTTTTGTTCCTACTTCTTCCTCTGTAATTACTCTGGCCACCACTAACTGGAGCACCCATGTGGGGAACACCTGAAGAACCCTCTGCTCTATTTTTCTTTGCCCTTCCTCTGTCATCCATAGCATAGCTAATCTCAATCTGTTTGGCTCGATCAACCACCATATCAAAAGATTGATTCGACATCATGGCCAGGTTTGCATACCTCCTGTCAAGCCCCTTTAGGAATCTCTTCACTTTCATGGTTTTTGTAGCTACCGTAGGGGCATAATCGCCGTTCGTAAATTCTGTAGCATATTCATCTACAGACTTGCCATTCTGCCTTAAGGCCTCAAAGGCCCACTGCTTTTGATCTCTGAAACTTTCTGGTACAAACCGGTTGATGAATAGTTCCACAAACTGAGTCCATGACAAACCCTCCATCCGAGGTAATACATAGTCATTCATCCATTGTCTAGGCATAGGCCCCATGACATGCTGCACACACTCTATGAGTCTCCTATCAGTCAACTGCAACTCTGTTCCTGCCTGTCTACAGGAATCCAAAAACCGATAGGCATCATCTGAAACATCAAAAGTACCAGGTACCAATTTCTTAAAATTAATTATTTATTTGTACGGTTCCCCTCTTGGTGCGGTGGACTGCTGTTGCTGTGGAGGGTGGACCATATACTGTGCCATCATATTGATGGTTCTCTGCAACCTAGCTAGAGTAGCTGCCATTGGGTCCATGGGACCCTGTGCCATAAAAGACTGATTCTGAACTGGTGGCAGCTACTCTTCTACTTGAGCAGCTCTAGGCCTCCTACCCCGCCTCCTTGGGGCAGGCGCCTTATCCTGTGCTGACACCTTGTCAGGCACATCTGGTTCTGGTGCAGTGGTAGCTCTCCTCCTTCTACGCATTTTTCTGAAATTCAGCAGCATTAGCCCACAACATTCAAAACAGCATGTTACACAGCTCTATAGACTCATATTACACACAATTATATGAAGCAGAAACTAGAAGCAAAGATTACAATGCAAGACGAATGTGGACCCTATTTTCCTCATGTGACTCCTAGTAGACTCTTCCCAACACTTTGGACAATTATTCCCTATGAATCTAGAGCCTAAGCTCTGATACCATATTTATCACGACCCAACCTATGGGCCGGACCGGCACTAGGACCTGGGCCAGCTTAAAGCCCCCGAGGCCCGTAGTAAGCCTAACTATTCCTTAACTCAACTCTAAGGCCCATTTGGGCCCAATTTCAAGAATTCAACCGGACAGAGTCCGGCCATAAAATGGACCTTTCAATGGGAAGTTTTTGACTCACCCAATCTGTAAATACAATATATAATCATTTGGGGAACTCAGCTCACCCTCCACATACTCATAACAACATAAAATAGATGGGAGCTCTACTCCCTCATCCAGTCCATCAACATGCATAAAATAATAAGTTTACAGGTCCAAAATAACAATTTATATTATAGACCCAAATCAAATAAATATTTCTAACACATGCGAAAATTCTAGAGTTAACAGGTTTATACAAACATTAATAAATGACCTGCGAGGGAGAAAAGCAGGTTAACCTCAAAAATATCCTCCTGTGTCCTGGAAAAATATTGAACAGGAGTGAGCGTTCGACTCAGAGAGTAAAATATCAATTTTAACCATAATCTCTATAACTATCTAAAGCTAATGTACCCTGTAGAGTGAAATACAACATCAGTAATATTTTCACATCATAACAGTAAAAAGGTAATTTGGAGCAATCACGCACCCAGTAATATCAATCATAATATATGGGAGCTAATCCCCTATATAGCTCTCTTAAATCCAACTCAGTGCAATGATGAACTCAAGCCTGACTTTCTTAATAAACCAAATCGGTCCCATAAGAACTCAAGCCGTGACTACCCCGAAGGACTGGGTCCCAGCGAAGATCTCAAGCCATGACTACCCGTCTTATCCATAGCCAACACCACATCACACGCACGCCAACGCACGCACACTGCTCCAAATTACCATAACAACATCCATGGCACTTTAATAGTTGTGAATGCATAAAACGTGCCTAGAGTTTAACTACATAGATATATACATATAAGTGATGCATGGGCATGCTTGAACATATAATAATAGTGAAATTACAATTAAAATTAATATTTTACTCAAAGACTTGACAGTAGTCACTGTGACGGCTGGGCGGAGGAAGAAGGCTGTCCCGGCTCACTTGACAATTACATTACAATTATTTAATACAATTGACTCAATACAAACTAAGAAAAGACCAAATACATCCTAAGTCGTGCCGAAAATCTGGCAGAGTCTCCCCTATACCTAGGACCTACCCAACCTGCAAAAGGGCTCAAAACGCACTTCTATATTCGCAATTCATACACTCACAACTCAATCACATCACACAGCCCCTCCTGGGCCCATCCAAACAGTCCTCAATCACAATATGTAAATTTACAGTTTAGTCCTTATAATTGATCATTTTTGTAAAAACTGCCCAAATAAGCTCTAAAAATTCTAAAACTTTGCCCCGCGGTCCTTAGCAATATTACTAGGCTATTGCAAAAAGAATCATAATTTTCTGAGCTACCACGAATATTTTATGGATTTTTAATCCCATTTAAGCACTAGAAAATTACGAAAAAGTAAAGTTCGGGTTTACCTATGCCGATTCCGACTCCTGGGACACGCTCGGGACATCTGACAATGGTGGGGTAGCCAAAATCTCGATCCAATTCGGAGACTTTTTCTGTAGCCGGTCTGTCTGGCTGGAAATTCACAGACCCGAACAACTGTCGAATTTCCGCAAATTGAAGATACCTACATGAAGCCCACAATACGGGGGTTAGTACATATATTTTACGGAATTTTCTAAGCTCATTTAATGCTCGAAAAAACACTACGAAGTTCCGTGGGACCCACCAAAAAACGGTGTCGAAAAAATTTGAAATTTATATCGCCGCGAAGCTCTCGATGAGGGGAGCACTCTGGTACTCTTGGTTTTCTCGTGGGGTTCACGGTTTGCGGGAAATCTAGCCCGAAAGTCAAAATGGGCTAAAACTTCCAGGATAAAAATTGGACAAACCGCTCGATGGATTTTGGTGTTCTTGGTGTTTATGGAAAGCTCTCGACGAGTAGATGTTGTTTGACACAAGACCTGACCCAATCGGTGGCCGGATCGGCCGAATTTCAGTCGGAAAGATGAAGCGTCGCTGCAAGGTGGGAGGCTTTGGCGTGTTTTCCGCCGCCGTGTCGGTGGCCGTGGGAGGTGGTGGGGCGCACGGCCGAGTGGGTGGTGGGAGGCGCAGCGCAAAGGGAGGAGGGAGGAGAGAGAAAACGGGAGAGAGAGAGAGGGAGGTCGGGACGCGCGCGGGGAGAAGAAAAAGGAAGAAGGAGCCGGTCCGATTCGATCGGTCCGATCCGGTCAGGTTTGATTCGATCGGTTCGATTCAGGATATAAAATTTTGAATTTTTACTCTGCCTTGGAACCGAAAACGAGGCCCAAAAATTCAGAAAAAATTCTAGAAAACTCAGAAAAATTCGTAGACTCCAAATATATTTTTAGTTTTGCCACGTGGTCTTTAAATTAATTGTTAAAAATCATCAAAGTTTTATATTTTCGGAAAATCAAACCCGATTTCCAAAATCCGAAAAATTTCAAATAATTTACTAAAATACAAATAAGATAAAATATCAATATTTATCCAAAAATAATAAATTTAAAAATTAGGGGTGTTACAAAATTAAAAAAAATTAGAAACCGACTAGAATCAGTTTCTAATATGACTTAAATATAATGGAACCAGTTTTGAATCTTTAAATTAGAAACGGAATGAAATTCAGTTTCAAAAGTCGGTTTGTAATCTCTTTCAAAATCGATGCTAATTTTGCCGCCAAAAGTTTGTGCAAAAGTTAGAAACCGATTAGATTCCGTTTTAAATTTTGGTTTCAAATCCGTTGCTAATCAGTCTTTGACATATTTAATTTGTTCTATTCAATTTCCGTTTCAAAAGCCGTTTCAAATTACAAACCGACATATGTCCGTTTCTAAATTCGATTTCTGTTTTGATATTTTCTTCTAGTATATTATAGTGAATGATGAGCCACTACGTTAATGCTCCATGAAAAGCCAAATTAAAAATCCAATTTTGCTTGTTTCTCCTTTGCCGTTTTCAACTTTAGAAACAAAATTTATTTAAAAACGCAACATTCAACCCAACAAGTTTTTAATTTTTTTTCATGAAAAAAAAAACGAAAAACATCAAACTGAAACAATTCCGAATAATAATAATAATAATAATAATAATAATAATAATAATAATAATAATAATTAATTTTATATTTTTTACATTAATAATAAGTTTTAATAAAATATATTAATATTTTATTATTAAAAAAATTAAAAATTGTTACTAAAATTTTTTGAAATTAAATAGAGAATTGTGAGTTAATTGAGATAAGAGAAATAAAAATGAGTTTATTTAGAAACAAACTAAAAATTTAGACGCAAAATTAATTTATTTTTAATAAAAAAACTTACTATTGATGAATAAATACTTTATTTATCCACAAATATTGACTAGAATACAGGCTTTTTTAGTTTAACTGTTAAATACAGTTGATAACTGTTAGTTGATAACTGTTACTGTTAGCTGATAGATGATAGCTGGTAGCTGATGATAGCTGATTTATATTAAGTGTTTGGTAAAAATATATTTAGCTGTTGTTATTGATGTGTGAAATTACTAATAAGAGTATATATTATATAATTTATTTTATTATTAAAATAAATATAAAATTATAAATTTATTATATTATATTATTTATTTTATTATTAAATTAAATATACAATTATTAAATTAATATATTATATCATTTATTATATTATTAAAATAAATATATAATTATTAATCTATTATATTATATCATTTATTTTATTATTGAAATAAGAAAATAATTAAATTTTTTTAAAAAATAATTAAATAATTTTAAAAATATAGATAAAATAATAAAGTAATTATTATTGTTGATAAAGAAAAAACTTATAATTAATTTTAAGTTTTTAGATATAAATAAACATTTTATATTTTATATTATTAATAAAAAATATTTAAAAAAAGTTGAAATGCTTTAATTAAAATGTTAAAATTATAAATGAAAAATATAAAAGTATTAGCAATATTAATTTTGAGTTAAATAAAAAAGGATAATATAATTAAAATAAAAAAATAAAATAAAATCAGAACTGATGAGAAACAATTCTAAAAATAGAGTTGATACAAACTGCAGCTGATGGATACCATATCATATCAGCTACTCATCAGCTATCAGCTTCATTTTTTTAAACTTACCAAATATTCTAGTTCACCGGTTTGAACATCTACCAGCTATCAGCTACATCCAACAGGTGAATCAAACACAACCTACGTAAGTTTTCTTTTGCATATGCTTATTTCTTTTGTGATTTATTAATTTCTTAGCAAATTATATGCATGCCAATACTAGAATTTGGATTTTTTGTAAATTAAAAAATATTTAAATACTAAATAATACTTGTTGGCTATATATTCTTTGGCTATCATGATTCGTGGTGACCAAATTATACAAGATAGTCGGAAGAAAGTTTTTGAAGATAAGATATGAGTTTTTAAAGTGTTTAAATTGTTTAGGGAAGGAAGATTTCATTGTTTTGTTGATGGGCTTTTAGTTCTTTCTTTGTTTAATTTTTTTTTTTTAATTGGACTGTTGTTCTCACGCCTCAACACCAATAAATTCAAATTTAGGCCCAAAGTCCATTGCAGAAGAAAACTGCAGGATTCAGAACTGATATTTCCTTGTAGGGAGTTTTCATGATAACTTTATTTTTGACAAAGTAAATCTTATATTTTCAATAATTACCTTTAGATGGATTGTTAAAATCTAATTCAGTGATAAAATATACAAAGTATAAACAAAATGAATTAAAACCAAAGTCACAATAGATGGCACCTTGCTTGTAAATAAAACATTCAATACATGGTAGGCTTTATTTTTTTATTTTTAATTGAAGATATATATTACAGATTGTAGGAACAGAGGAATCAACAACTAATGAGAGCCTCACAGGGGCCAACAGTAACACGATAAAAAGCACTAAAAAAACCTTGCAAAGAAGGACACACAATCAAATCTAAAACAATCCTTCATCTGCTTCATGCGGCAATAACATTGTCCAGGGAGCCAATCAATCCCTGCTATTTTTCTCTGAATATGGCCCAGAGAGAAGTGGATTACCTTCGTAACTGTAACGATTGAATTTATTGAATTGCTCTGGAATCTTACCCGACAAATTGTTATGAGCCACAGTGAATACTTTTAGAAACTTTAGATCTATCAATTCCAGTGGAAGCCTTCCGCTCAAGTCGTTATAAGAGAGGTCCAGGCTCTCCATTTTTGACAAATTCAAAAAAGATTTTGGGATAGAGCCTGTTAATTGATTGTGGGACAAGTTCAGTGACTGAATCTGGGATTGATTCAATGGTAGCTCTGGGATCTCACCTGATAGGTTATTGTGTGATAGGTCTAGGGTCTCTAGTTTGGATAAGTTATTTGGGATCTCACCATATAATTGATTTATAGACAGATTCAACATTTTGAGAGATGTAAAATTCCCTAAGCAAGAAGGAATGCCACCACTAAAACCAGCAGAACTAAGATCCAACTCTTCAAGTCTCTCCATTCCACAAAAACCTGCCAAAAATGACAACATAAATCAATATCATTCTAATTTTTGGGTCTCAATTGCAGCAAAACGCTGTAAAATTATTGTAAATGACAAAAGAAAATTCACAATACTTACTTTGAATTTGTAAAGATCCATGAAATGAATTGCCAGATAATGATAATGCTTTGAGAGAAGTTGGTGCCCATACATAGTTAGGAATGATCCCACTGATCCCATTTCCACTCAAATCCAAGACTTCCAAGCTTTTGAAGGCAGTGAAATCTGAAAACATGCGCAGCTAATCCAATAAAATTAAGATGCTATGCAATATTGAAAACATAATATATCTTTTTTTTTTTCTTATACATCATAAATTATATATTTATTTAAAAGTGTTGATTAAAAGAAGCATTATAAAAAAAAAAAAAATGGAATTCAAACTTATAATTTTTTAATAAAAATGTTTAAAATTTACTCTCAAACTACAACCTTATATTTAAAATTAAAAAAGATAGAAATTTTTCTTATTACCTAGCGTTGAGAGGCTCCCGCCCAAGTAGTTGCCTTGTAAATTTGGCACCTCTAGATTGAGTGCATAATTTTGATGTTATTAGGGGAAAAAAGTACATATTAGTAACGGATATGTATAATTAAACTTCAAGATTATAATAAAATAAATAAATAAGATTTTCTATCTCTTGAAAAAAAATATACCTTCATTCTCAATCCAACCACCAAATTTATTGGAGGATAAATCAAGATGTGTTAGTTTCTCAAAATGCCGGAGCAAAGACACGTTTAGAAACAATGTATTTGCTCTTCTCACATTTTGGGTTGTCTTGTTGAGAGAAAGCCTGATCACACGATCTGTAATAGAATTACATATGACTCGCTCCCACTTACAGCAATCGTTATTTGGTTGATCTATCCATGAAGATAAAAGATGATCTCCATTAGATCCAGTTGATTTAAGAGAATCCTTGATTCCTAAGAGAGCCAATCTCTCCTCTTCAAGGCAACTTTTGCTTTTGTGGATTTGAAGCCAAACTATTAATGCTAACAGCATACATTTTACTAGAGCCAATTCCATTAGGAATCCTCGTGCTTCTTCGCTCTCCACTAATCCAGTCATTTATAGTGATTTCAGAATTAATATATTTCAATTCTTTAATGTCCATTACGTGAAAAAAAAAAAAAATCAAAGTTAATAATTTTCTAATAATACAATTTTTTTTTTTTTAAATATTAGAGTGGAGAAGTGAAGACTCAAATTTGAGTTTACCAAGTGAGTTGTATATTTTCAGCTATCAAAACAAATTAAGTTAAATCACAACCAAAAATAATTATTGCTGAAAGTATAATGTAAACAAATTAAGCCACTCACTACCTTATAAAAGTTTAGTTTGACTTCAATTTATTTGCTTAATGAGTTCAAATTGAGATCAAACTCAAATTTTAGAATTATTTAATAAATAAGTCAAATTTAAATTTATTAATATTCAGCATATTTAAATTTAGAAGGTGATTTATTTATATATTAATATATTACTTTTATTATAAGTATATACATAATTGTGACTAAATAATTATAAAGTAATTGTTATAATATATTTATAATAATCATAATATTACGATTAAGTTGCATTCACCATATAATATTAATGTGTGTATTCTTTTATATCAATTTAGTTAATAAAGAATGAAAATTTTCCTTGTAATTAGCTAGATTAATTTCATTGAGTAAATTATCATTTTATTTTAATATTATTTATTGTAATATTAAAAATTTAAAATTAGAGTCTCCATATGAGAGACCGGCAAGGAGTAGTAATTATAAATTTTAATGACCGGTGAAAATAATATGAAGATAAAGAAGATAGTTGCTTGAAATTTTCTTTCAAAAAATTTGCAAGTATCACAATTCGGAGCTACATGCGTTGTTTGAAATACATCATTTATAAAAAAGGAATTCAATAAATATTATTTATAAAAAAATTAATTAAATTTTAAAATAATTAAATTTTAAAATAATTAAATTTATTTTTATTTATTTGAAAATAATTAAAATTTTTATTTTAAATAAAAAATATTAATTAAAAAAGATCAATTAAAACTGAATTCTCGCAAAATTGTATATGAGAGAGGGGACAATGAATATAAAAGCCGAAAATCAAGTGATTTGGTACTAAAATTTAAAAGGTGAGAGCCCGATATCATGCATTTGATACTGAAAAGCGCTTAAATTCAAAAGCGAAAGCCGGCAATCATATATATATGTATATATATAACCCATCTGTAATTTTCAATTTTTAAGAGTTTATTTGTAATTGTATTTAAAAATATATTTTTAAAGAAAATACTATTTAAGAATAATTTAAAAATATTATTTATTTGATTTGAAGTTCTTATAATTAAAAATATCAAATTTAATTTAAAATTAATTTTTAATAACCTTTTACTAACATATTTAAAATTATGTATATTTTAGTAACAACTAAAATAATAATACTGGGGCTGCATTTAAAATTATATTTTAAGTGCTTTGGATAGAGTTGGCAAGTGGTCCAATGAAATTCATTTTCAAATTATTTTGTGTTTAAAATCATATTGGGTCTCATCTTTTTGAGCAAGGTCGGTTCGATTTACATATTGAGTCGATTACCAAGTTACGAAGTCATTTCTCATTAAAATATTTATTTTTAAAAAATAAAAATAAAATAATTAATAATAGACTAAATTATGAAAAAAAAAAAAGACGGAATAAGCTCTTAAATTTTTAATTAATAATCAAGTAAGACCAAAATGATTTTTGGCTAAAAAAACTCAAATTAAATTTAAATTAATCCTAATATAATAACATAATATTTTTTTAATATCTGAGATTCAGGAGGACAATAAATTAATGTGAAAGCCAAAAATCAAGCGATTTGGTTAAAATTAGAAAGATGATAACCGGAAATCATGCATTTGATAGCGAGAAGTACTTAAATGCAAAAGTGAAAGCCGGTAATCATATATTTGATATTTAAAAATGCATATATTAGATGTGAAAAAGCCATAAATCATGCATTTGATATTTCTCCTGTTCAAAAAAAAAAAATCATGAATTAGATATCTGGTAGCTTTCAATTTAGCAAAGTAGCTTTCAAATCAAGTCTCTTTAAGGGGCAAAGCATGTGGGTTAATAGGGACTTATTGTGCTTTAAACGTATTTTACAAAATCCAAGCATATGTAAAAATATTAAAAAAAATAATTTGAAAAGATTCCTTATCTTTTTTTTTTTCAAATTTTTATTATTAATATTTTTTTTATAAAAATAAAAAATAATATATATATATATATATATATATATATATATATATATATAACTAATTTGAAAAATTTGATAATGATACGTAAATCGACCAATAGGGCTCTACCTTTTGACTTTATAATTTTCTCATGGGTCTTATCAGACGACGACCTTCAAATTTAAATCTCCTTTTAAATAATGGATTTGCATTTTGTAGAGTATTCTTTTGAAAAAACAAAATATATCAACAACAAAAATGAATAAAAACTCTATTACATGAGAGAAAAGAATCATATAAACTTAAAATCTATGATAAATACAAATATGAGGATTTATTCACTTAAAATTTATCAACAATAATAAATTTGACGAGATAAGTTTAAATAAGTCCCCTAAATTTTTGGAAAGTCTAAATAAGCCGATTTTGAAATTTTGGCTAAATAAACTTAGAACTTCGGGTTTAATTCCAAATAGGCTCCATTTTTGAAGAAAAATACAAAATATTATTTTTAATATTATTTTTTTTAATAATAAAATATTAATTTCCATATTTTAAATTTTAAAAATTATTTTGTAAAATTTTAATTAAAATAATTGTGGGAGGTGTCCACCGAAAAAAAATAATTGTGGGAGGAAGAAGATGGATTCTTGGTGCGAAGCTGTGGAAAGAACTTTTGAATTGACTGGTCTTTCAATATGTAGAAATTCATGTTGCTGCTATATGCCCTTTTTCTTCTTTTCTTTTTTAATTATTTCTTTGTCCTTAGTTTTCCACTAAAATCACTGAGATTAATCCTTGATAGATACATTGTTAATTCCTGTCTACGTTTATATTGACTCTGAAATAATAAATATGATTACTTGGTTGTTTTCCCTCTTGCTAATTTATTCTACTGAAACTCTGTCCTGACTCATGTCCACCTACCAGAACTGTTCTTCTGCCAGCCCTCTGCCTTCTTCGCTTATGACCGAAGGAGATTTTGTGTTCTTCTGAAACCTTAGATTGTTGCCAATTCAGAAGGCCAACAAAGGATATTTTAGTATCTTACTTGTGAATAACTAAATAGTTTAGTGGGGAGTGGATGGAGAAATCTGAATTTGAAATAAGCAGTGGCGATAACGTACAAGTAACGAAATCCAAATATAGTATTGCCACCAAGTGCTTATGAAGAGTAATCTAATGATAATTGATAACCATACGTATGATGACGCAAAAGTTGCAGGGCAGGAAACTTCACAATGAACTTTGAATCAATTCCTTTCATCTTCATCTGAAGAAGATGCTTGCAAGTTTTGTGGTGCAACATAAGCTCCGCAGCTTTTAACTAACGGTAGTCCACAAAGAAACGGATTTCCTTCGTAGCTGCTTTTATCAAATGTTCCAAATTGTGGCTTGATGGCTGGGACCGTACCTGATAAGTTGTTGTAAGCCACGTTGAAGAACTTCAGGAAGTGTAGATCTGTGAGTTCTGGTGGGATTTCTCCAGTTAAGTCATTATAAAAAAGATCCAAGCTCTCTACTTGCCTCAGGTTCGATAAAGTTCTTGGGATGGAGCTTGCCAATTGATTGTGAGACAAGTTTAGTGCATAAATCTGACACAGTTTTCCTAGTTCATGTGGAATTTCAACTTCATAAGATCGAGACTTGCTTTTAGTGAGGAAGTCAGTGGCATCATTTTCATATTTAAAACCATCATTTGGATCATAAACTGCGTACTGACCTAGCAGGATGCTTCCATAGGCATAATATGTATGCTTAAAATATGCTGGAATAAAACGAGTAGTAATTCAACGGTTCCTCGACCAAGACAAAAAGTTGTTCGACAGATCCATGAATCCTGTTTGATTCAATTGACATAACTGAATTGGAATTGCACCACTAAGATGATTTCCTTTCAGCAAAAGAACTTGTAAATTGGGAAGTGAAGTTATTGAATCAGGAATCTTGCCAGACAAATTATTGTCTCTGGTGTCCAAGATTGACAGTGTTGAAGAGTTGAGTATAGATTCTAGTATTGAACCTATGAATTTGTTCCCTTGCAAATAAAAACCCTGTAGCTCCAAGCAAGTAGGTATTAATCCTCTCAAATATCTCCAAGAAAGGTCAACAAAACTGAATGGGAGACAAATACATGGAAGTGGACCTTACAATTGATTGTTTCTCATTGTAAGTGTCCTCAAATGTATCATGTTGCCCATCCAAGTAGTAATACCACCAGAGATGTTGTTGTTGTTGATATCCAATACAGCAAGCTGAGAGATTCTCAAGATCACATTTGAAAGAGATCCTGTAAACTGATTGTTCTCTAGGTGCAAAAACTGTATCAAAATCAAGTTAAAGTGGGCTGAAAATATTTGGCCATGAAATCTATTACCTGACAGCTTCAAAGTCTGCAAAATGACCAAATTGGCAACCAGTTCTTTTGGTACTGTTGTGAAAAATCACACCCACACAAAGTAAAGAACACAAAATTTAATATAGCTTGGCGTAAGTTTACTCCACCAACAAATCCACTATCAAGAAAAAAAAAATTACAATCACTAATTATTTTTCTTACCCTCAAAATCACTCAAACAAAACTCACAGAATTCAAATATACCTCTCCGCTTTCTGAGCTCTGTGCAATACATTCCATATAATGGCCATCAATTAAATATATATATATATATATATATATATATATATATATAACCCTCAAAATCACTCAAACAAAACTCACAGAATTCAAATATACCTCTCCGCTTTCTGAGCTCTGTGCAATACATTCCATATAATGGCCATCAATTAAATATATATATATATATATATATATATATATATATATATATATATATATATATATATAAGCCATTAAAACTTAGTCCTTTTAGAACTCTAATTATTAAACTTCATAATTTAAATTCTACTAAACTTCCTAAACTAATTATACTTCCTAATTCCAATTAGACTTGAACTCTAGCAATTTCCACCTCCAAGTCAAATGGAATTAGTCTTCACAATTTCTGCAAAAGTTAGTTTTCTATTGGGTACTTCCTTACACTCTTGATTGTTGATGTTACCTTTTGTTTCTACTTGCATTTTTCCAATCAAATTGCTTACTTTCAATTTGTAGAGATTTTTTGCACCAATCTTCTCACCCTTCATGATCACAAGAGCACATCGGGTAACTCTTATGACTCTACCATAAATTGAACACCCATAACCCAAAGAATCCAACTTACCTGAGGAAATTAAATTCCTTTCAAATTTTGGAACATACCTCACTTCATCGAACACTTTTACTTGATCACCATGCACGTTGATGTTCACTCTTCCAACACCTTTAACTTCTATCTTATTCCTAGCTTCACTTTCTTTCGTTCATTCTCTTCAACTACATTAAACCACTCATTCTTTGAGCAAATATTGAATGGGCGAGTAGAATCCATTAACCACTCATCTTGTAATGGATCTTTTGCTTTTTTCTTATCATCATCCATATTAAAACATTCATCATCAACACTATTATCCATTACAATTGCAGTGGTTCCTTCTTTTTTTTTTTTTTCGTGACTCTTCTTAAATTGTTTAAACTCTGTAATATCTTCTTTCATCTTCATACAATAAAATTGAATGTGATCCTTCTCATTATAGTAGTAGCATTCTCTATTTTCAAGGTCTACCTGTAGTCTCGAGCCCAATCTATTATTCCTTCTCCAATTGTTTCCACGTGAATTGCTTCTACCACGAATAGAATTAGCAACAAAAGCTCCATCTTCATTGCTACTACCTGTTTTCTTAAACTTTTTATCATCTAAGATAACTGTAGTAACCTTCTCCACCTTCAAAGTCTCCTTTCTAACTGTTAGGACTGTCACCAAGCTTTTATAAGATTGTGGGAGAGAGGTTAAAAGCAAGAGGGCTTTATCTTCTTCATCAACCTTTACACCAACACTAGCCAATTGGATAATTAATTTATTAAAAATATTAAGGTGATTCCTCACATCAGTACCTTCATCCATTCTGAGTTGGTGCAACTCCTTCTTCAAGTACAAATGATTTGTGAGTGACTTTGTCATGTACAAACTCTTCAATTTCTTCCATAGAATAACTGGCGAAGTATCCTCCAAGACATTGTACTTTACATCTGGGGCTAATGTCAATCTAATCGTACTTACAGCCCTTTGTTGAATTTCCTCCCAATCATTATCTTTCATAGTCGCCGGTTGCTTCTCGTTCAATGCTTTAATTAATCTTATTGTACAATGACATCCTTCACGGTGCTTTGCCATAAACTGAAATTATTTTTTTTTATCAAACGACTCCACCTCAAATTTTATGCTAGCCATCTTTGACATCTTAAAACACAGCTATAATACCAATTGTTGTGAAAAATCACACCTGTAACATCCTCACTATAGGCAGTTCCGTACGTTCTACTGTTTCAGTAACTAAGGTCTGTTCAAATAACTAGAATGTATGGAACCACACTTAAACTAGAGTGAGGAGTTATAATTAAATTAAATAAAGATCAATTAAGGGTAAAGAAAAATAAAAGAAGTGGAGTGTAAATGGGTTAAATGAGTACAATCCTGGTGATGGGTGACCTCACTAGGAAATGACAGTGAGTTCAGTGCTACAATAAATCCATGAAGAACCCTATGAGGCCCTTAATGAAGACTTAATTGATGAATTAAATGAACAGAAATAGGCACAAAGTTAAGGAAGATAAGGACTTATTGGGTATTATGGAAAAGACGGACCGAAACCCGGTAAGAGCAAAATTTGATTAATTAAATTTAAAGGTCTAATATTGACAAAAAATGAGAGTTATTAAATTAATGAACTAAGATTAATTTAATTAATTTGGATTATGAAAATTAAACATAATCATTGAAAAAGTCAAAATCTAATGATTATAAATTCAAGTTAATTACAAAATTGCCATTACACATATATATAAAATTGCAATTGAGTATTTAATTAATATAAAAGCCAATAATTGAAATGAAAATTCATCTTCTTCTTCTTCATTTTCTCGTCCACCTTGCTCTCTCTCATCTCTCTCAAAATTCTTCCATTAAAACACCTTACCAAGCTTGAATCCCTAAATTCTTTCCATGATTTTCTTAGGAAATCAATAGAAACCACTGAATTGAGCATTGAAAAGAAGAAAACACTCAAGAAACCAAGAGAATTTGGGAGTTAGAGAAGAGGAATTTCGGCCAAGGAGGGTTCACTAAGGGAGTGAGGACTTTGGGTGGTTTGAAGGTGAATTGAAGCTAAGGAGAGCTTGAAGAACAAGGTAAGTGCTATGAATCCCTCTTAATTTTGAAGTTTTAAGAAGTATGGCTAGGGTTTGGTATGATTAGGGATTTTCTTGTTTATACCCTAATTGATGCAATTGAGTGTATATTATAACTCTTAGATGTGTAAAATTGTTGGAATATGTTAAGGAGATACCAAATTAGTTGATGGAATGTAGAGTTGTGTGTTGAGGCAGATTTTGGACAGCTTAAGTCTAGTGTGCTCAATTAGCTATAAGTTGAGCTATATAAATCTAATTGCTGTGAAACTTAAACCCAATTATAGCTAAGACACATAGCTACAACTTTTGTGTTTTGGCCTAGGCCAAAATCCTAGGGCAAATGGTTTGAATTGTTAGGACAAGTGCTAAACACTAAAACTGAAATTTCTTGAGATTTCAGCAAATTGCCATTTGACCTCTGTGTGATATTTAGGGCATAACTTTTAGTATATAACTCCAAATGAGATGATTCAAAATGATCTGGAAACCTAAGACATAGGCCTACAACTTTGGTTTAGAGACCATACCCAAATTCTAGATGTAAGACACTTGAATGTTGAGTGGAATACTGACCTGAAAACCTAGAAATTGCAGGAAATTGTGTCCGTGAGTAAGGGTTGATCAATCAGCCATAACTCACTCTACAAAACTGCAAATTGAGTGATTCTTGAACCTGTGTAACCCTGAAACATAGGAGAACAATTCATATGGAGAACATAGAGTTAAATTATGACTGTAACATATCCAAAATGGCTTAAAAAACTAGTTCCAGAAACTTGCCCTGTTCTGGACTGACCTAAAACCAGAATTAGTCATTGGACCAGTTTTCGTAAAATAGCCATAATTTGAGCTACACAAATACAAATTGAGTAATTCCAAAGCCAAATTAAACATAAGACATAAACCTACAACTTTCATGAAGGAAGTATGGCCAAATTGATTTTGTATCTTGGCCAAATCTATGAGGGAAATTAAAGTACAAATTCCAAAATTCATGGAACAATCACAAAATGACTTGAATTGTGATTTGTATTTAACACTAATGGTTTGATGAATATATATACCCTATGAATATGTGATCGGGACTTATGTTCCCACTATGATTGGAATGCTACATATGATGTGATAATGAGAACATTGAATGACTAAAGATGTTAAATTGCCCATGTATGCCTAGACATTTGTGTATGGATTGGATAGATTGGCATACTAAGAAGAGACGAGTTTAGCAGTACTGGCTATGGCTTTTAAGCCCAATTATATTGCATACTTGGTAGACATTTATATGTCTACTGGTATGACGGCCGGAGGCACCGAGTGTCCAGTGCTAGTTATGATATTTCCACATCTACGATTATTTTGGCTCTTAAGCCATTATATTGCATATCGGGTAGACACTATGTGACCGATGGTATAAGAGCCCAAGGTGCTAAGTACCCAGTGCTGGTAAAACTCGTGTATCTAATCCAGTCAATTCTGTTATAGGTTGCTTGGGCATAAAAAAGAGTTAAGAAGATTGAATATTAAACAAATGAATAAGAAAAAGATCCCAATGAAACAATTGTTTGCAAATATCAACAAAATGTGAAATGACTCATAATTAATTAGAAATACATAAATCTTATGTTACTATAAACATAAAATATTTACTTTTATTTGTATAGTATATTTTCATTCTATTATTGCATCACTAAGCAGAAATGCTTAGCGCGAGGAAACAAGTTCAGACGATAAGTCCCAGTAGAGATTGGACAGGGATTTTTGGGACTGATCTGTAGTAGAGTTATTGTCACCTCCACCCACTATTTTGATAGACTGCAAGGATCCTCACATGCATAACTTCATTTTTGTAATTAGATACATAGTTTGTAAATTCACTTTTGAGCTGTAAATAATTATGTACCTTTGTAAATGAACCAAAATGGATGTTTAATGACATGAATGAGTATGAAATGATGATATGGATCATTATGAAAATATGATTGGAATTTATGATTGAGGATGAAATTTAGGTTGTCTATTATGTTGAAAATTTTAAACAGTTAACTGTTTTAGTAGGTTAAATATCAATAAAACAGGGAAATCTCTAACAGTTTCTCCACTTAAAAATATTCTGATTTAAATAAAGATGAACTTAAAATGGATAATGAATAAAATAATTTAAGACAAGGTGCTCCGGCATAGAATGTGACATTCCTTGCTCGGCTACACTGTAGATCAGGTAAGGGGTATTACAAAACCCACACAAAATAAAGAATACAAAATTTAACGTGGTTCGGCATAAGCCTACTCCACTAACAAATCCATTATCAAGGAAAAAAAATTACAGTAACTAATTATTTTTCTCACCCTCAAAATCACTCAAACAAAACTCACAGAATTCAAATACATCTCTCCACTTTGTAAGCTCTCTATAATACATTCTATATAATGGCCAACCAACTACACATATATATAGGCCACTAAAACTTAGTCTTTTTGGGACTCTAATTATTAAATTTTATAATTTAAATTCTACTAAACTTCTTAAATTAATTATACTTTCTAAATTAATTATACTTCCTAATTCTAATTAGACTTGAACTCTAATAGGTACATTTCCTAAGAAGTTATTGAAAGACAAGTCCAATTACTCCAAGTAGAACAAACCACCAATTGAGGATGGAATTCTACCTTTAAAAGAACTTTTGGATAAATTCAAATAAATTGCATAGGAAGCATCTGCCCTATGTTAGTTTGTATTTTTCCATATAATTTATTGTATGATACATCAATCCACTAGCTATTCATAGCGTGAGGTGGTGGTAAATGAAGCTAACCTATAAAAGAATTATTCCTTGAGGATAGAAATTCAAGTCTTGTATTGTTGTTGAGCAACCAGTCAAGCCTCCCTATCAAATTATTGTAAGAAAGATCAAGAATTCTCAACTCATGCTGGTAGAAAAGAAATGTAGGAATAGTGTTAGAGAGCTTGTTCAAATTATAGTGAGGTAGTAGAAGGTCCTTTAACTTAAATGGTGGAACCCAACTAGAATAATTAGCATCCACCTCATAGTTATCATTCTCATTTACAATTTGAACCATTTTGAGTCTGGAATGATTAGAAAATGAGCTCAAGAAGAATAAACCTTTGAAAAGATTATGACTCAGATTAATGTACTTGAGTGATGTCATCCCAGATACCAAAGATGAAGATATCTCTACTGAGAAATGGTTTGCTGAAAAATCTAATAGTCTAAGAGATGACAAGTTGCTCAAGCATGGAGGAAGAGTCCCTTGGAAGAAATTCTAAATAAGATCCATCTCTTCAAGTTTTTGTAGTTGACATAAACTTGAAAAAGATTGAGGACTTGTATCATAAGTAGCCTGACTGATCATTATCTTTCACCCAAACTAATTTGGTCATCATGAAAAACACAATTAACTATTGTAACATGAGTTGGTAAAGAGCCATTAAGTTGATTTTTAGAGACAGATAAATCTCTAAGAGATGATAGATGCCCTATGTTTGGTAGAATGCTCCTAGTGAAATAGTTAATGTTCAAGTCCAAAACTTCCAAACTATTGAAATTGCCCAAATCTACCAAGAAAAGAATACTAATAAAATTTTGGAAATCAAATACTTGTGGATAAGAATAGAAAATTGATGGAAGAATTTATTATAATGAGTTAGCAATGTTCCATTCAATTCATTGAATTACAGAATAATGACCTTCAAGTTATTGAGTTCAGCAAGATCTGTTCTAAATTAAGCTCATTGAAATTTTATTAAGCTCTATTTTCTTAGTAACAAAGCATTAAAGAAAAAGAAAAACAAGTTTGCAAATGCACATACCTTGCTAAGATAGTTGACCTGCCATAAAATTATTGGGTAGGTCTAAAGATTTAAAGGATGAGAATTTACTCATAATCATAGATTTGGAGCACTAAATTTTCTAAGATTTGTATCTTCTACTTGATTAAGGGAAAGCTCAATCACATGGTTGGAGGTGGGATTGCACATAACTTGATCTAACTATAACAGTTGCTCATTCCATTATCAACTCAAGAATTAAGATTGTTTGAGAGATTCCAGTTTGATTTTATAAAAAACTTCAACTCCAGCAAACTTATCCTCTCTTTTTTCAAGCAACCTCTGTAACCATTCATTTCAACTATAACTCTAAGAACTATTGGCAATTAAAAGAGAATAATTGTCTACAAACACTCAAATAATTTTATTAATTGAAAAATAGTACAAACACTCCTAACACACTCAGTTTGTAAGAGCTTTTTCACTTGTTAACTCGTTGGAGTTAACTTATAATTTTCCTTATAATTTTCTCTCAAGAATTTCTATCACACCTCTATATATTGTAAGTCCTAATACTTGGTTCCTATTTATAGTATAATAATAACGATGAAAGAGAAGAAAAACCAAAGCTAATCAACTTAATTAGCTAGCAATTTGCTAGCTCAATCTTGCTTCATCATTTACTGTTGATTGTAAATGTTGACCAAGTTCAACACCTACTTGTTTAGCTGTAATTCTTCACAAGGAAAAAAAATTAAAAGGAGATGGGCTACTTGATTTAACTCCCCGCATTGCCTCCCTTAAATCAAGTTTTTATGCCAAGCATT
This sequence comes from Hevea brasiliensis, assembly GCF_030052815.1. Lineage (NCBI taxonomy): Eukaryota > Viridiplantae > Streptophyta > Magnoliopsida > Malpighiales > Euphorbiaceae > Hevea > Hevea brasiliensis. The sequence goes on along the minus strand of NC_079498.1, from coordinate 92,325,850 downwards.
TCCTTTAACTTGAAAAATAGATTAGCTTAAATGGCTTCGTGAAAATGTCTATAACTTGGTATTCTAATATACAGTACTTAACCATGACCTCTTTATCTTTTACCAAGTCTCGAATGTAGTAATGCTTGATGTTGATATGCTTATTGCATCCGTGAAATACAAGATTCTTTGTTAATGCAGTTGTTGACTTGTTATCTCAAAAGATTGTCGTTGGACCATTTTACTGATGTTATAATTCACTTAGCATTCTCTGTAACCAAACTACTTAATTAGCACAACTTGCAGCTACTATATATTCTGCTCCTACCATTGAAAGAGCCACTAGTTGTTGTTTCTTTGAAAACCAAGAAAATGCTCTTGAACTAAGATGAAACACATATCCTGAAGTGCTTTTCCATTTCTCATTATCTCTAGCCTAATCACTGTCTGTATATCTAACAAGTTTTATACTGTTAGTACTTGAGAAAATATCCCATCATCAAATGTATCTCAAAATTCACTTTTGCAACTTGTCAATGGGATTGCCATAGTCAATCCATAAATCTGCTTATAATTCCAATTCTATACAGAATGTCAGGTTTGGTTACTGTTAGGCACCACATGCATCCAACAAGTCTTTTAAAATTTGTTGCATCAACTAAATCATAGCTACCATCTTTTATAAGCTTTAATCTTTCTTCAACTGGAGTTAGAATTGGCTTTCATGCTTCCATCTTGAATATCTTCAAAACATCTTTTGCATATTTTCTTTGTGAGATAGATATGCCTTCATTTGTTTGCTTCACCTCAATACCAAGAAAGTAAGACATTAAGCCCATATTTGCCATCTCTAACTAAACAATCATAGCCTCTCTGAATTCTATTAGTAGGTTTGAATTATTGCTAATAAAGATTAAGTCATCCACATACAAATGAACAATGGCATTATCTCTATCTTTGTTGGTCTTGACATATAAAGTATGCTCATAGGGCATGTAACACCCTAGGCAAATCCCACATCGACAAAACACGGGAGAGATGCTGGGTTCATAAGTTGATAGTTCCTAACCCCTATTGACGCGTTTTAAAACCGTGAGGGCTACGGCCTAGAGCGGACAATATCACTAGTGGACTGGGCCATTACATTTGGTATCAGAGCTGGTCTCCCTCTAGTACGGTGTGTGGTGCGAGGACGCACCAAGCGAAAGTTGGTGGGCTTGTCACGACCCAGGGATGGGGTTGGGACGTGCTTGTTCAACCCACGCTACGACCGGGTGGAAACTTCGTGTCCCACATCGGAAATGGGAAGAAAAGATTTGGGCCATATATGTGGAGCCTTCCTCACAGTCGGTAGCGTTTTGGGAATGAAACCTCCCAAGGGACAAATCCGTGAGGCCCATGGGCCAAAGCGGACAATACTAACTGGAGAAGGATCGGGCCGTTACAGGGCACTTATGAAAACCATGATCAAGAAAATAGGAGTCAATACATACCATGCCTTTGGTGCTTGTTTCAGACTATATAAAGCTTTTCTCAAGTGATAAACTTTATCTTCTTTGCCCTTCTTTTCATAGCTTGGTAGCAGTTCAGTGTAAACTTCTTCATCTAGTACACCATTTAGGAATATTGACTTGACATCCATTTGGTATATTTTCCAATGGTTTTGAGTAGCAAGGGAAATGATCATACATATAGTACCTAACCTTGTAACAAAAGCAAATACTTCAAAGTAATCAATACCTGGCTTTTGATTGTATCCTTTTGCCACCAATCTTGCCATAAAGCCTTCCACCTCTCCATTAGACTTGTACTTCATCCTGCATGCACATTTGACTCCAATTGGCTTCTTTCCTTTGGGCAAAGTAGTTAACTCCCATGTACTGTTTTTTAAATGGCATGAATCTCTTCATTCATTACTTTGATCCAACGATCATCTTTAGCTGCTTCCTTAAACATTGGATCATAATCTGCAAAGAAAACATAATTAGCAACATTTTTCTCATCATCATTATCAGGATCTTTATTATCACCAACTTCATAATCATAAAAAAGAGCAAATAGATGAAGTTTAAGTTGTGAGAGTCTAGGTATAAGAACTGGAGGAGAAGACTGCTCACGACTCTGATCAATTATTTCCACTTCTTTATTTATGAACACTGGTATTGATACTGATCTCTTTTCTTTTTCTGACCAATCCCATACTCCATCTTGATCAAAAGTGACTTTTCGACTGATAATCACCTTCTGAGTCTTTGGGTTGTATAGCTTGTACCCTTTTATTTCTAAATAGTAACCAATGAAGATGCATATTTCTACCTTGTCATCCAGCTTCTTTCTTAACTCATGAGGTACATGTGAGTAGGCAATGCGACCAAATACCCTTAAATGACTGAGATTAGGCTTTCATCCACTCCATGCTTCTTGTAGAGTTTTATCATGAAAACTTTTAGCAGGCACCTATTCAGGAAGTAAACAGCATATGCCACAGCCTTTGCCTAGAAAATTTTAAGGTACTTCTTATTGTGCAACATGCTTCTCACAAAATCCATGTTAGTTCTTTTTTTCCTTTTTACCTCTCCATTTTGTTGAGGAGTATACCTAGCCATCAACTGATGCTTAATTCCAAGCTTTCTCAAGTAATAATCACAAATAATACATTCAGTGCCTCTATCAGTTTTCAAAGTTTTGACAGAATGATCACTTTGTTTTTCAACATATGCCATAAAATTCTTAGGTACTTCACATGCATCAAACTTTTGCTTTAAGAGATAAACCCATGCCTTTCTACTGAAATCATTAATGAAAGTAATGAAGTATTTGTTACCTCCATAGATGGTACCTCCACATAGCATAAGTTTGAATGCATGACCTCAAGTGGTCTTTTGGCTCTCCATGCCTACCTTGTAGAAAATGGATCTCTATGCTTTTTCACCACAACATAAGTTTGACAAATCTAGTTTGGAACTTGAATAGTTGGCGAGCCTAAAACCCACTCCTTATTTGCAAGGAATTTGATGCGTCCAAAATTCAAGTGTCCAAGATGCATATTACCATAGCCAATTATCATAAATAATTATGGAATTACAATAAGAAGAATTACCATAATTGATGTGTGTCAAAAATAGATGGTTGGTTAATATCTTTGTCTTCAATATCACACCTTTCTTTATATCACTTACAATGCACTCGTGCTTATTGAAACATAAGTCGTAGCCCTTTTTTGCTAGTTGTCTCACACTCAACAGATTTTGACAGATACTTGGAGCATAGACCTCAGACTAGAATTCTGTAGTTATCACTAAGCTTTACCGAAGAGCAAAAGGATTCGTCTATCTCAGAAAAAACTTCTTTATTGCCACTTAGGTGATTACAACAACCTGAATCTAGCAACCACTGGCTATCATTACTATTACTAGTTTTATGACTAGCTAGCAATAAGGTTTCTGGATCATCATTTTGAGCAACTCTGGCATGATATTCTTTATTTTTTTGATCTTTAAGCATGACAATCTTTGCTATAATGGCCTTTTTTTTTTTGTAGTCATGGCACTAGATATGCGACTGGTATTCAGATTGATAGTGACCAAACTTCTTACATTTATAACCTTGAATATTAGATTTTCCCTGAGAAGATTCATCACCTCTTGCTCCTTGTCTACCAGTAGTTCTGAAATTTCTGCCTTCTTTCCCTTTGATTAAGCTCCATTTTGTTTGAAGCAGTCTCATTTTCACTCCTTTAATTCACTTGGGCCTTTAATGCTTGTTCCATTGTGTTTTGTGACCTTTTATTCATCCATGTCTCAAGTGCCTCTAATGAAGCTTGTAGATCACTCAGATTCATAATCTCAAGATCTTTGGATTCTTCAATAGCAGTTGCGACATAATCAAATCGACTCATTAACATCCACAAAAATTTTTCCACCACTTTTTTCTCTTTCATTTTGGCACAATTATCTTTTATCTCGTTGACTAGCCTTTGTACTCATGAAAAATAATCATGAATGTTTTCATCTTTGCCTTGCCCCATTAGCTCGTACTATCTTTTCAAACCTTGTAGTCTGGTTCGTTTAAATGGATCTACACCTTTATATGTTTTAATAGAATACTCCATGCCTCGTTTGCTGTTTTGGCATGAAATATTTTTTCAAGAATTATCAATTCAATGGGCTGATAGATCAAAAATAAAGCTTTTTCATTGAGAGAACAATCATGAACCAGTTGTTGTATTTCTTCATTTGACGATTTTTTTTTTCAATGAAACCTTTCTCCATAGCCATTACTTTTCAAAAATAATTACATCAAATACTTCCACATTGCAAAATTATTTTTTCCACTAAACTTAATTTACTCCTATGTTTGAACTCGAAGCCATCTTATTGTGACTGGATTTGATACCACATATTGGCAAAAATAGAATAATTGCTTAGATAAAATGGATTTAATTTAATCCACATACAAATACTCAAATAATTTTGTTAATTGAAAAATAGTACAAATACTCCTCACACACTCAACTCGTAAGAGCTTTTTCACTTGTTAACTCGTTGAAGTTAACTTACAATTTTCCTCACAATTTTCTCTCAAAAATTTCTATCACACCTTTGTATATTGCAAGTCATGATACTTGGTTCCCATTTATAGTATAATAGTGGCAGTGAAAGAGAAGAAAAACCAAAGCTAGCCGACTCATTTTAGCTAGCAATTTGCTGGCTCAAGCTGATTTCATCATTTACTGTCCACTTGTAGTTGTAAATGTTGACCACGTTCAACACCTATTTGTTTAGCCGTAATTCTTCACAGGGTTACTTGATTTAACTCCCAACTGGAACGCATAATGAAAACTTAAGCGAGAGCTTTTCCATTCCTAAAACAAAGGACTTGCTAAATTTCTCACTTTTGAGGTCCATTTTTGGCTAAAGAGTTTATATATATATATATATATATATATATATATATATATATTGCACAGGAATAATTGATAGCTTAAGCACATTCGGTTCTTAATATGTAAAAACCGATGGTTCAATTAATTATCCTTAATTAACTAGCTCAATTAACCAGTATATAGACTCAACTCAAGTCAAATTCATTTTTAATGATTATTATGATAGAATTCAAAACAATTTAATTTAATTGATTTGTAAGAAAATTTATGGGTTTATAATACAATTTAAAATGATAAAATTCATTTTAATTATATTGTTTGAAACAATTGATAAATGAAATGAATATATTTATTTTCTTATTTTACCCTTATTTATAAAAAAAATAAATTACATAACTTAAGTAGATGTATTTTGGATATTTAATAGAAAATTTCATTAAATAAATTGAATTACTAAAAAGATATGCTACTTTTGGTATGAATTTATTTTTTCAAAATGCTTTTTTTTAATTAAACTTTTCAACTTTTCAACACATGAGAATTAATTAAATAGAATAGAATTGAATTGAATTCTTTTATTTTTATACTTTCTAAACGCACTAATTCTTTAATTGAGTTTAATTTAATTTAATTTAAATTTTGTTGTAAAATAAGGCAAAACTAGGATAATTATAGAAGAGGGACGAATGAGAGAAAATAGACTTTTTATTGACTTTTAAGTGTATCAAATATCACATGCATTGACTCTATTTATAGGCATATGTAAGAAGATAGGTGGTTCATAATTAATGCATTACTTTATGGAATATATTGAACTTATGGAGAAAAAATGAAGAATTAAGAATGCTAATGGACATCTACCATAAATTTATTTATAACAAATTTAAATTATTTAAGTATAAATTAAATATAAAAATAATTAAAAGCGATGGTTTAATTAACCGATTAATGATTTATAGATTCAAATCATGTTAAAATCATCTTGGGAGTGGTTTCGTTTCTTCTATTTTTGAAGCTTGAAATAGATAAATCGAAATTAAATTAAAATTGTGAATAATTTAAATCATGAAAAATTAACTCCGTCAATTTAACTTAAATTTGGTTAAATTATGATTAAATCTGAATTAAATTGTGGCCAATTATAATTATGATCAGACTGATTAAACCTGGAAGAAAAGAGTCCATCAAAAGGAAGACAAAAAAATTAATTAAAATATAAAAAAGCTGGAGTAGTTTAATAATAATGATAAGAAGAAAAAGTTATAATTTTAGAATGTGGTTATTCACATTCCAATATTTTACATGTTTTCTGCCGTTAGATATAGTATTAAATATTTTAAAAATGAGAGAAATGTTATATGAAGATAATAACAATTAATAAAAAAACAGCTGAATTAATATAATAAAAATATAAAAGTAAATTTACAGAGCACGTTAAAATAATGTTGATGCATCTTACATTATGCTTTTGGCAATGGAAATGAAATCCAAATTTCAATTATTACAATGCCTGACACTGACCAATAAAAAATTCGCACCAATGGAGCTCTCATGTTCTTCAAGCACTAGCAAAAGTCTATATTTTTGTATAGACACTAGACAGATTATTAGTTGAAATCAGTTTCAAAGAGCAAAACCGAAATTGAATTAATACAAATGTCAACCAAGTAAAACCATAACATGCACCAATGCTTGTTGATGCAGAGGATTGCTTGTTAATGTAGAGGATTGCTACCAACACCAATAGAAATGTGACATACGATGCATAGAAACTCCAATAGAACCACACCATATCAATACCACCTTCTTCTTCCCCTTCTACATCAATAGATGGTGATGGTGGTGGGGTTTCATCAGTTTTGCAGCTCCTATGAATGAGTGGTCCGCAAAGACCGGAGTTTCCTTTGCAAATATTTTCATCGAAAGTCCCAAATTGCCCTTTATCAAGGACTACCTGACAAATTGTTGTATGAAACATTGAAAGTTTCCAAAAAATTCAGCACAACTAGTTCATTAGGAATTTCACCCTTCAAATTGTTGTTGCCAAGATCCTGACTGGTATAGATCCTGTTAAATGAATGTTAGACAAATTCAATGATCGAATTGCATGCAAGTCTCCAATTTCTGGAGGAATTCTGCCACTTAAATCATTGCATGATAAATCTATTCCTGCCATCAAGTTGATAATATCACCCCTGTAAGAGTTGTATCTATATTTCATTGCAAATTCCACTTCCACATCTTCTGCAGAATTCCAAGATACACAAGATAGATCAAGTAAATAGTAGTATTTAATATTCTTTTTATTTCACTTTTCTATGATTAATTAATATTTATTATTATAATAATGATGGTCAACTTATGATGATTTAATTGAAATAGTAAGTTAAATAGAAACTATTTTACTGTTATAAAATTTGAATTTGAATGCTTTTATTACTGTTTTTCAATTAAATAATATTTAATTATAAATTAATTTTTAAATAATTTTTTATTATTTATTTACATTTAAATTAACGGAAATGCCACGTGGTGCTTTCTTTAAAAAGTTTGTCACGTGTCACATTTCATTAATAACTCTCTTTTATACTCTTTTATAATAATAATAATAATAATTATTTAATTTTTTTATTTCTTTTTTAATTATCAATATTATTTACAATTCTACCTTAATATTTATGATTTAAATGATCTCGAGTAAGGTATGTATAGGTAGTTATTTCAGAAGGGCACTTCACGAGGCTTTGCAAAACAAGCAGCATGGGTCACATCTTTACATTGCAGAGATTGATAATAGAAGAGAACAAAGGCTAGTGTTGCAAGATACTATATCAGAGTGCAGTAGAAGCATAGTGGGTACCTTTGATGTCAGGAAAAGATCAATAAGTAGTCAGATGTGATAGCTTAGTTTTAGGCAGAGGATGGTATCTAACGTGCTCCAGTAGGGGCAGATACAAGTAAAGTGTTTTCAATCATCTACGCAAAGGTCGAGGAACGAACGCTCGGGCTTGTTTCAATCACCTTCTTTTCAATATTCCTTGTTTGTTTAAAATTCAGGAATGAATTTTTCTTAAGGGGGAAAGATTGCAATAATGTGAATTTTTAAAATATAAATTTTATGTTTTTATATAGTGTTTAAATATTATTTTAATATTATCTAACTAATTTATAATTTTTGTAAAACTTTCAATTTATATATATTTAATGTTCTTTCTAAACATATTTTATAAATTATTTAATAGTCTAATTTTAATTTAAATGATTAGGTTTAAATATTAATGTTAAATCAATTAACAAAATATAGTATTATATTATTGTTAACCTTGGTTTTAAGATTTTATTTAATTGTTAGTAATTTGATTATTATCAATATTATTTATTATATTTTCTTTATTATTTTAATTATACATATATTTATATTTTGGGACTCAATTAAAAGGAATTTGGGACTTATTTGAAAAATTTAAAAAAAGATCAAGGATTGAAAAAGAATTAAAACTTTCAAGGAATGAATCTAGACACATGCTTGTCTAGATTCATTCCCAGATTAAAAAAAAAAAAAAACAGTTACACTTTTTCTCTCTCCCCCCCTATCTTCTTCCCTTTCCCTCTTGTCACTCTCTTTCCCCCACCCCCTTTTTCAGCTACCAGTGAGCCACCACCCACCATCGACAGCTAGAGAGGTATGCCACCACCCTGGGCGATGCCAGCGAGCAGCTTGTTGGCCGGAGCAGTGCCAGTAGTAGCGCACATGGGGAGATTTTGGCTTTCAACGTGTGTGCATGGGCAGTGACTTCCAGGCGTGATTTCAGATTTATCCGACGTCCAATCAAGGCATTCTTGGTGGCATTAGAAAGCTAATTGCAAGAACTTTCTTTTGATACCAATTTTGTAGCAAATGGTGGTCGGAGGAAAAAGTTATGGAGGAGAGAAATTTTAGGTTTTTTAAACTTTTTGATCAGATCTAGGACTATCCAACCATTGGATCAATGATCCAAGACCACCAATGAACTCAGAGTGACGAAACCTTCCAGATGGAATTGAGCCCGCTTCGATCGGATACCATTTGAAAAAGGCGATCATTGGATAGTCCAGATTGCTTGGGGAGATTTTTAACCTTTTTCAATGCCTGTAAATTAAATATAATTGTATGATAATTATTAATGATTTATGAATTTCGTTTAGGTGCAATCGGATAGATGTTAGCTCACTGGCGCCCAGGATCGAGTTTTCAGCCTGATCCGGCTGCCTGGTGACCCGTTCTGGAACATAGTCAATATTACAGTTGATCCCAGCATTTTCAGATGTTTTGAACATGTTCTAAGTAGCAGAATTTGCAAAGATAGTCCCAAACTTAAGTTGTGTAAATTTGTACCTTGACTAAGCTAGTTGATAAATCTATAAAATATTCCTGACTTGGTAAAATTAAGTAAAATAATTTTAATTAATATAAGGATGATGTGCAGGACCTCTAGGAATATTTTTATAATTTTTAAAATGCTAAAATAATTATTTGGACTATAGAGGAGTTAGGGACTCGAGTGGAGTTTGAAGGATTGAGCCTAAATTAGGATTCTTGTAGGCTCCAGATGGGCATTCTAATTGTTGATGTGGGCCTGAGGCCCTATGTGTTGTTGTTGGTTTGTTTTTCTTACAAGGGGGTTTGGTCCAATTATAGGGGAGACTGCCAAAATTTCGACAAGACCTTAGGATTTCTTTTAATTCTATAGTATGAATTAATTATTTAATTATGTCAATCTTCTAATACAGGTCAATGTGTATGTTTAGGTAATCGATCTGCCATCTTCTCCTTCGATCGGACCATTTCTGATCCAATCGACGATCTATGAGTTGGATATTGATTATTTTTGTAATTTCAATATTAATTATATATTTTGCATGCTCATGCATTATATAAATAATTAATTATACATATAAATAGTTAATATATTAGGAGCGTTTTTGGTTGCTGCATATTTAATTGTTGTTATTTGTTGTGATTGCAGCCCTGAGGATAATTTGGAGCTGTGTGTGTCTGTTGACCTGAGTATAGTATGGATATGGATACGGGTAGGACGAGTAGCCACAGCTGGAGCTCGACTCAATGGGACCCGATCCTTTTATATGGATAAGTCAGGTTGAGTACGGTTTTGAGTTGATCTTGTTCACTTGGATTATTAAGTGAAAGTTTGGCTTGAGTTGACTTCGCTAGCAGGTATTGGATTAAGAGAGCTATATAGGGGATCAACTCCTCTATATATATATATATATATATATATATATATTGTTAGTAGTATGCCCTAGAGCATATCATTTTGTATGTATCTCGTACATATTTTATTAATAAAAGGCAAATTCACTTTTTCGTTTGCATAATATATTTATGTGTAATAGAAAATGTCCATTGATATTTTGTTAGAAATTCTATTCTTAAGTTGTTAAGAATATGAGTGACAGTATTTCTAGCACAAAGTATTATAAATTGGTTCACAATCGAGGATACTTCACACAGGACATGACTTATCTAGAAAGATTATAATCATGTTTGTTCCCAAGGTATTTATATGAGATATAAATAAGATGGAGTGGTGAGTCTCATGCCACATAACAAACATGATAGGCACTTATACATGATAAGTAGGCCGAACCAGTGACGCATATGATAAGCACATGGAGTTTACTCTTGTCAATGCATTGTCATATATCATATCAGTGCATATAATCTTTAGACCTGAGATAACACATTTATCTTGTATATAGATGGTTTGAGTTTGATACAGCTTTCATACTTGTACTGTGTATGGGTATATAGGCATGTGTTGGCTCCTACTAGTTATATATGGAGATAAGGGTTGATCAAGATGAAATCTGTTACCCTAACTAAATAGGGATAAAATCCTATGTTCATTTAATTATTCTTGATGTTTCAAGTTCCTGGCTAGGACAAACAGATTTAGTCAGAAAAGAGTTTCTAACAAGAAAATCTAATTAATCAAGAACTGAAATTAAAAGAGAACATAATATTCATAGCAAATGGGGTTTGACATAAACCATGACTCCAGCTCGAATTGAGATTTTTGTAACAGAGAGATTCTAGTGCATGGTAATATATGATTAAAGGTTCATTTAAGGTATTCCTTATTACTAATTGGGTGGCTATGACACGCTATGCTAGGTGTCAACCATGATCTATGAGATGCCTAAAATGCTTTAGAGAAATCATTTATGGTAAGAAAGAGTTCTGATGATATTAAGAGTTAATATTATATCTCATTGCCAATTAGTGATGAGCCTAGTAAGTCACACACATATACAAGATAATCACCAAGTAAAATGTGATTTAATTGATTAATTAAAGAGTTTAATTAATTAATTAAATAGGTTTGGTTTGCAATAAGATTGCAAAGTCCCTAGCATGACTTGAAACCAAATCTAGGTTATTGGATGTATAGTATAAGTTAAATTTATATTTAAAGTGTTTAAATATAAATTTAATTGTGAGAAATTAATTAATAGAGATTTATTAATTAATTTATATTTGATATAAATTGATTTGAAAAGGAGAAATAATAATTTTGGGTTGAGAACTCAAAATTACAATATAAGGGTAATTTGGTCATTTCACATGGTGACATGTGGCATCATGAGATGGTGACACATGGCATCATATAAGTTTGCCATTTGTCTTCCTATCATGCAAGGTGATCAAAGTCAAGATTATGTCTAGCTTTGACACTTGGCTTAATGTGATTAGGTCAATTAAAAATAAGATGCAATGTGGTGATGACATGTGGCAAAGGGTTTAAGTGATTACTTGACCTAATTATAAAAGGAGAAAGAAAAGAAGAAACAATATAATTTCTCTCTAGCCTCTCTAAGGTGGCGGCACCTTTTCTCTCCCTCTCCTCTTCTTGTTTTCTCATCAATTCAAAGAGAATAGCCCAAAATCCTTTGAATTAAAATTGCTAGAAATTATTTCTAGTGTCCTATACACACATACAACCTCTCTAAAGGCAAAAACCCAAATTATAATTGGTTGGCAAGGCTTGAGAAGCTGATTTGGGGGCTGCCCATTGGTGATCTTGGTGTGGACAAGCTAGAGAGACAATACTTGGGGTCCTAGGTGCTTCCTAAAGGTGCCAATTGCATCCATAGTGCATCAAAGAGGTTAGTGCCCAAACTTCTCTTTTAAACTAGGGTTTAATTGAATTAATTTATTAATTCACAATCTTAAATGGCAAATAAAGATCCTAATACATATTAAAAGTGTTTTAATATGCAATTGAGCATTGAAATTAATTAGGCACATAAGAGATGTCGCATGATGCATGTAATCCTAGAAGAAAATTTTGAAATTCATTGCTCTAATGAACTAATCACCATGCTTCTGCTCCTACAATTGGTATCAGAGCCACTATATTTGCCATTTAGATTGATTATTGAGATTTAATTGTGTGATTGAATTGATCTAAAGCTATTTGGATTAACCAATGGTGGCGGCATGCATGTTGAGGTCCTCATGTGTAGCGGCTTGCATGGTTGTGTCGCATGGTTTTGTACACCAACCATGCGCATGGTTTTGGGTTTGATGTATGGGCTTGGTTTTTAAGGCCCATAATTAGGCCCATGCTTCATTAAATTGTTTAATTAAGAATTTTAATCACACAATTAAATTTTGATTCAATTGTTTGAATGAGATTCAAATCTGAATTTTTAAATTTATTTGAATGAGATTCAAATCTGAATTTTTAAATTTGTTTGAATGAGATTCAAATTTGAATTTTTAAATTTGTTTGAATGAGATTCAAATCTGAATTTTTTAGTTGAATATGAGATATTCAATTTAATTTTAGTATGTATGTTTTATTTAATTGTTAAATGGTAATATACACGATGGATGATCATGGACAATAAAAGACCAATGTGATTGGATTTATTTTTTTTATTTTTCTTTGGGTTGTAAAGTAATTAATTTTATTTTTGGTGGCATGTATTATAAGTGTTGTAATAATTTGGGTTGTAATTTCATTTTTTTGAGGACTTTAAAGTCCATGTTCTTATAAATTCACCTTAGTATGCCAAGGATTACAATGTAATTGGATTGCAAGAATATCAAGGAGGTTAAGAGCATTGGTGGGACCAGTGGAAAGAAATCAAGGTCAAGTGTTGATTATGTACTCCTTCAGCAACTCTAGTAAAATAAATGAATGAAATGCACCTAGGAATGCCCTGATTCAATTCTTGGTGGCTCAGAATTGAATCCCTTAGAAAGTCCATGATCATACCATATTATTTGTTTATCCACATATGCATGAGATGTATGGGAATATATACAAGTATATGATATATGCATGCCAAATGGATAATGTGCAAAGTGAGACCATAATAATAATTAAGCCGACCACTGAATCTTCCAAACAAATGATTAAGTTAGAAATGGTATAATTAAAGTAATTATATCATGGGCCCTCTATTGAGGGAATTATTTTAAGAAATTTTAAATACTTGCATGTGATGCATTTAATTTATGAGATTTTCTTAAAGATAATTGTTAAGCGTGAGATGTTATAAATATGTAAATAGTTGATGGCCAATAATGGATGTGCCTGAGGACATTAAATTTATTTGCATGTTTATTGGCTCAATGGGATCAACTTAACTAATGCAAGATAAATCAATAATGGATGTGCCTGAGATTTTGAGCATTAGGGGCTAGATAAATGATTGAACCTCACATGGAATGTGATGGGCAAGGAGTTGCTCACTTATAGTTTATTGTAATTCCAATAATGGATGTGCATGAGGATAATCAATAAGAATATAAGAATTTAATCACCCACTAGAAATCCATCCAACTAGGATTTCCGTTTCCTACTTTGGAAGTGTAGGATTTGCCAAGTTAGTGGGAGGACCAATTTGATTAAAAGACCATAATCATTTTGGTTAATTACTTGATACATTTACTAATTAATCTAGTTATTTTCTACAGTTAATTTTCTGATAATAATGAGCACACAACAACCACCATCATCCAATATCTTTGCGAGCATACTTGATCACAATAGGTTGACGGAACCTAATCATTTTAATTGGCTAAGAAATTTAAAACTTGTCCTGAACTTAGAACGTATTGGATATGTTCTAGACTCAAAGGTTCATGGTCCTTTACCTCCAGAGGCCACTCAAGAGGAACATGACACTTTGGACAAGTGGAAGGAGCATGATATGAGAGCCAAATATTACATGCTTGCTTCTATGAGTAATGAGTTACAGAAGCAGCATGAAAATATGCAAAGTGCAAGTGAGATCCTCCTTCACCTGCAAGAGTTGTATGGTGAGCATAGCAGGAATGCTAGGTATAAGATATCTAAGCAGCTATTTCGAATGAGTATGTCTGAGGGACATAATATTGGGGATCATGTCCATAAGATGATTCGACTTATAGAGCAGCTGGAATATCTTGACTTTAACATGAATTTCCAACTGCAGACGGATTTGATCCTTCAGTCAATACCTGAGTCATTTGGGAATTTTTTGACAAATTTCCATATGACTAAGCAGGAATACACCTTGGCTGGTTTACTTAACATGCTGGTTATTGCCCAAAAGAATATGCCGAGCAATAAAGGAAAAGAGGTAGCTTTGATTGCATCTTCTTCTGCTGGAAAGTCCAACAAGAAGAAGGGTAATAAAAAGAAGAAACCTCAAGTTCCAGGACCTTCCAAAAAGATAGCCAAACAGAAGGGCAAGACCGAAGTTGACAAAGGCAAGGGAAAGTGTTTCCACTGCCAGAATGATGGGCACTGGAAGAGGAACTGTCCAAAGTATAGCAATCTAAATGAATGTAATGCCATGATGAAAATCAACTCAAGTTCAAAATATCTTTGGCACTTAAGATTAGGTCATGTTGCAAAAGATCGGATTGTAAAACTGGAAAAAATGGAGATTTTATTCTCATTGGGTTCTGAACCTACTCCAACTTGTGAATCCTGCCTTCAAGGAAAAATGACTAGATCACCCTTTATTGGATAAGGACTAAGAGCTGAAAATATTTTGGAGCTAATACATAGTAATGTATGTGGTCCATTTAAGGAAATGACTAGAGGCGATTTTCATTACTTTATTACCTTTACTGATGATAAATCAAGGTTTGGGTATTTGTATTTGATGAAATACAAACATGAATCCTTTGAAAAGTTCAAAGAATTTAAATCTGAAGTAGAAAATCAAATAGGAAAAAGTATTAAAACTCTTCGATCAGATCGTGGAGGTGAATACTTAAGTACTGAATTTGATGAATATTTGAAAGAGCATGGCATTGTTTCATTACTTTATTACCTTTACTGATGATAAATCAAGGTTTGGGTATTTGTATTTAATGAAATACAAACATGAATCCTTTGAAAAGTTCAAAGAATTTAAATCTGAAGTAGAAAATCAAATAGGAAAAAGTATTAAAACTCTTTGATCAGATCGTGGAGATGAATACTTAAGTACTGAATTTGATGAATACTTGAAAGAGCATGGCATTATTTCCCAGCTGACTCCTCCAGGAACGCCACAACTGAATGGTGTATCTGAAAGGAGAAATCGTACCCTATTAGATACGGTATGTAGTATGATGAGCTATACTGATATGCCAATCTCCTTTTAGGGATTTGCATTAGAATCAGCTTTGCATATTCTGAATAGGATTCCATCAAAATTAGTTTCTTCCACACCTTATGAGATATGGCATGTAAGAAAATCGAGTCTTAAGCATGTTAAGATTTGGGGTTGTCCAGTTTATATCAAAAAGCTAAACACTGATAAATTGGAAATCAGATCAGAAAAAGGTCGATTTGTTGGATATCCAAAAGAAAGTTTTGGATATTATTTGCCTACATCATAAAAGGTTGCGGTAAGCAGAGATGCCATATTTCTTGAACAACGGTTCATTGAAGAAGGTGGCAAAGGAAAGCAGATAGAGTTAGAATTAGAGAATTCTGACCAACCAACAGATCAAATGGATATAGATCCATCTAGTCAACCTACACCTATTGATGAAACATCTACAGTAATTCCTTGCAGATCAACCAAGATATCTCACCCGTCAGTGAGATATGGTTTTCTTCATGAAGATGAATAAGAGTTGTTTAATCATGAAGAAGTAAATCATGGAGATGATCCACTTACCTATGAAGAAGTTATATCAGATATAGACTCTTCAAAATAGATTGAAGCTATAAAATTCGAAATTGATTCCAAGTGTAAGAACCAAGTTTGGGACCTTGTTTACCCACCTGAAGGTATTGTACCTATAGGGAATAAATGGATTTTCAATAAGAAAGTTAGTTCTGATGGAAAGGTAGAGACTTATAAAGCAAGGCTAGTAGCGAAAGGGTTTCGCCAAAGGCAAGGAATCGACTATAAGGAGACTTTTTTGCCTGTTGCCATGCTTAAATCAATTAGGATTCTATTAGCAATAGCTGCATACTATGATTATGAGATTTGGCAGATGGATGTCAAAACAGCTTTTCTCAATAGATACATTGAAGAAAACATTTTCATGGAACAACCGAGGGGTTTTGAATCCCAAGATGGTTCCAAGGTATGCAAGCTAAAACGATCCATTTATGGGTTAAAACAAGCTTTGAGGAGTTGGAACATCCATTTTGATGAAGCCATTAAGTCATTTAGTTTTATAAAAAATGTGGATGAACCGTGTATATATAAGAAGGTTAGTGATAGTGCTATCACTTTTCTCATCTTATAAGTGGATGACATTCTGTTGATAGGTAATGACATAGGTATGTTGACAACTGTCAAGGTATGGTTGTCAAATACATTCTCCATGAAAGACTTAGGGGAGGCAACCTATATTCTTAGAATTCGCATCTATAGAGATAGAGCGAAAAGAATAATTGGTTTATCCCAAAGTCTATACTTGGAAAAGGTGTTAAAGAGGTTTAACATACTTGATTCCAAGAGAGGATTGTTACCAATAAGACACAGTATCCAACTTTCTAAAGAGATGTCTCCAAAGACACCTGAAAAAAGAGATAAAATGGCCAGGATTCCATATGCTTCGGCTATTGGAAGTTTGATGTATGCAATGATGTGTACTAGGCCGGATATCGCACATGCTGTTAGTTTGACTAGCAGGTTTCAATCCAATCCAGGTTTGGAACACTGGATAGCTGTCAAGAATATCCTTAAGTACTTGAGAAGAACTAAGGATTTATTCTTGATTTATGGAGGTGGTGACTTGTAATTGGATGGTTATACTGATTCTGATTTCCAATCAGATATCGATGATAGAAAGTCTACCTCTGGGTTTGTGTTCATTTGTAGTGGAGATGCAGTCAGTTGGAAGAGTTCCAAACAGAGTACGATTGCTGATTCCATTACAGAGGCCGAGTACATTGTTACATCAGATGCTGCAAAAGAGGCTGTTTGGATAAGGAACCCCGGTCACCAGAAATCCAAACACATAGAAAGGCGCTACCACATTATCAGAAAGATAGTTGGGCAAGGCGATGTAGCCACGCAGAAAAATAGCATCAACTGAAAATTCAGTTGATCCATTCACCAAGGCTATGTCACAAGCTCAGTTAGATCAAGATCTTAAGAAGATGGGTCTGAGATATTGTAATGAATAGCTCTAGTGCTAGTGGGAGACTGTTAGTAGTATGCCCTAGAGTATATCATTTTGTATGTATCTCGTACATATTTTATTAATAAAAGGCAATGTCACTTTTCCATTTACAGAATATATTTATGTGTAATAGAAAAGGTCCATTGATATTTTATTAGAAATTCTATTATTAAGTTGTTAAGAATATGAGTGACAGTATTTCTAGCACAAAGTATCATAAGGATACTTCACACAGGACATGACTTATCCAGAAAGATTGTAATCATGTTTGTTCCCAAGGTATTTATATGAGATATAAATAAGATGGAGTGGTGAGTCTCATACCACATAACAAACATGATAGGCACTTATACATGATAAGTAGGCCGAACCAGTGACGCATATGATAAGCACATGGAGTTTACTCTTGTCAATGCATTGTCATATATCATATCAGTGCATATAATCTTTAGACCTGAGATAACACAGTTATCTTGTATATAGGTGGTTTGAGTTTGATACTGCTTTCATACTTGTACTGTGTATGGGTATATGGGCATGTGTTGGCTCCTACTAGTTATATATGGAGATAGGTGTTGATCAAGATGGAATCTGTTACCCAAAGTAAATAGGGATAAAATCCTATGTTCATTTAATTGTTCTTGATATTTCAAGTTCCTGATCAGGACAGACAGATTTAGTCAGAAAAGAGTTTCTGATAAGAAAATCTAATTAATCAAGAACTGGAATTAAAAGAGAACATAATATTCATAGCAAATGGGGTTTGAAATAAACTATGACTCCAGCTCGAATTGGAATTTTTGTAAAAGAGAGATTCTAGTGCATGGTAATATATGATTAAAGGTTCATTTAAAGTATTCCTTATTACTAATTGGGTGGCCATGGCACGCTATGCTAGGTGTCAACCATGGTCTATGAGATGCCTAAAATGATTTAGAGAAATCATTTATGGTAAGAAAGAGTTCTGATGATATTAAGAGTTAATATTATATCTCATTGCCAATTAGTGATGAGCCTAGTAAGTCACACACATACACAAGATAATCACCAAATAAAATATGATTTAATTGATTAATTAAAGAGTTTAATTAATCAATTAAATAGGTTTGGTTTGCAATAAGATTGCAAAGTCCCTAGCATGACTTGAAACCAAATCTAGGTTATTGGATGTATAGTATAAGTTAAATTTATATTTAAAGTGTTTAAATATGAATTTAATTGTGAGAAATTAATTAATAGAGATTAATTAATTAATTTATATTTGATATAAATTGATTTGAAGAGGAGAAATAATGATTTTGGGTTGAGAACTCAAAATTACAACATAAGGGTAATTTGGTCATTTCACATGATGACATGTGGCACCATGAGATGGTGACACATGACATCATATAAGTTTGTCATTTGTCTTCCTATCATGCAAGGTGATCAAAGTTAAGATTAAGTCTAGCTTTGACACTTGGCTTAATGTGATTAGGTCAATTAAAAATAAGATGCAATGTGGTGATGACATACGGCAAAGAGTTTAAGTGATTGCTTGACCTAATTATAAAAGGGAAAAGAAAAGAAGAAACAATATAATTTCTCTCTAGCCTCTCCAAGGTGGCGGCACCTTTTCTCTCCCTCTTCTCTTCTTGTTTTCTCATCAATTCAAAGAGAATAGCCCAAAATCCTTTGAATTAAAATTGCTAAAAATTATTTTTAGTATCTTATACACACATACAACCTCTCTAAAGGCAAAAACCCAAATTATAAGTGGTTGGCAAGGCTTGAGAAGCTGATTTGGGGGCTGCCCATTAGTGATCTTGGTGTGGACAAGTTAGAGGGACAACACTTGGGGTCCTAGGTTCCTAAAGGTGCCAATTGCATCCATAGTGTATCAAAGAGGTTAGTGCCCAAACTTCTCTTTTAAACTAGGATTTAATTGAATTAATTTGTTAATTCACAATCTTAAATGGCAAATGAAGATCCTAATACATATTAAAAGTGTTTTAATATGTAATTGAGCATTGAAATTAATTAGGCACATAAGAGATGTGGCATGATGCATGTAACCCTAGAAGAAAATTTTAAAATTCAATGCTCTAATGAACTAATCACCATGCTTCCGCTCCTACATATATATATATTGATGTAACACTCTGTGTGTGAGTAGCTCCAAATCAACTTCTCGTATGAATATTGGGTTAATTATTTATTTTATGTGTTGGATATATATTTTATGGTAGGATTGCACTAGGTTTAGATAGTTATAGAAATTGCATCTATAATAAATATCTAAACTCTATGAGTCGAATGCTCATTCCTATTCAATAATTTTTTTTCCAGGTTGCAGGAGGAGCGAATTTAATTTCTTTGAGTCTAAGTTGCATTTTCCTCTGCATGTTGTGCTTCTTAGTTAGTAGTTTCTTGTGTCTATTTATTTGTTTAATAACTAAAACTCCGCTGTGACATTGGGTTATATATTTATGGTATTAATTAATGAAAAATTATTATGATATTAAATAGTTTGTACATGATGGTATCAGAGTTGAGTTAGGCTCCCCTAACTTTGGTTTCTAATAATCATCGAGTTGGATTTGCTCAAATAAAAATATAATATTTTATTTTATTTGCATGTTGGGCCTTAATTTTGGCCTCGGTTTTGGGTTTGGGATAATGAGACTCACTACGGGCCTCGAGGGCTTTATACTGGCTTAAGTCCTAATGCCGGTCCGGCTTGTAGAATCGGGTCGTGACACTACAGCCCTATCAATATCACGTCTATGGTTCTAAGGACGTTGCATGTACTCATTTCTTCTCCAACCACCATTGTCCCTTCTATTGTCTACAAAAGAATGCTTCCTGTCTCTAGA
The DNA here is from genome assembly GCF_030052815.1 of Hevea brasiliensis. NCBI lineage: Eukaryota > Viridiplantae > Streptophyta > Magnoliopsida > Malpighiales > Euphorbiaceae > Hevea > Hevea brasiliensis. The sequence goes on along the minus strand of NC_079498.1, from coordinate 92,305,494 downwards.
TATATATGTATCCCTTCTATGTTCTTGAGGATGTTGTGCTTTCATGTACCTTGTTGATCTTGCTGGAGAGGCTCCCAACCTAAATGACCCTATCCAAAAATCGTTAACCGAATTGAGAAAATCCTGGGATCTTCCACTATCTAAGATCCTAATGAACCCATGTCTTCTCCCTCTTCTACTCAGTTTATTGGGAATAAAGACTTCATCCACTTCGCCAAATTCAGAGAACGCTTTCTTGGACATTATTGCATCCCAATAGTCTGGAAAATTTTCGAAGTACATGGACAGTAATGATTCTCTTTGAAAGTTGTTTCTGTGAGAGTTTCGCGGAGGTTGAGGGCCATGGGAGGTAGCGTGAGGATAGGGAGCAAACGTGTTTAGCGAGTGGTGAGGTACTTGAGAGGAGCTAGGCATGCTAGTTTTTGAGATATATCTCTATAGGAGAATAAGTTCTTTTACTCCCATTTTATGGCTTATTTATCATACTATATATACCATGTCTGAATTATATATATATATAATTCATTAGCTTTATTATTATCAGTTTATCACTAATTAATGTGTGACTTTTAATTTATTAATACTTAATATAAAAATTTAAATAAAATTAATATATATCTATATTTAATTTTAATGAATCTTATTTCTATCTTTTGCGGCTATAATTTGTCATTAATTGTTAATAACTAATATGTATATATTAAATAAAATTTATTGGTCTCACTAAATTTATGATCATATTATTATCACTAATTACTTATTAATGTGACTTTTTGCTTTTCTAATTCTTAATTTAACATCTATGTAAATATTACAAAACTAAATTATAAAATAAAGTTACAATATAAAACTAAGTTACGATAAGAAGATATGCTAATGACAAGTAAAATGAAAAATAACTAATGAACATAACAATGACACATGAAAAGCCATAATCACATACATATATATGAATGAATATCATGTAAAATTATTAGTGAAAAAATAATTTTATTTAATTTAATAGTTAAAAAAATCATGTGCTTGTGGATAACAATCTACCAAGAAAAGAATGCTAATAAAATTTTGGAAATCATATGCTTGTGGATAACAATAGAAATTTGATGGAAGAATTTATTACAATGAATTGGCAGAGTTCCATTCAGTTCACTGAATTGCAGAATAAGGAAATTGGCAGAGTTCCATTCAGTTCACTTATTAGACTTGATTTTCTTGGTGACCAAGCGTTAAAGAAAAAGCACAGTAAATTTGCAAATGCACGTACCTTGCTCAGATAGTTGACCTGCCATAAAATTATTGTGCAGGTCCAATGATTTGAGGGCTGAGAATTTACCCAGAACCTTCAACACTTGTTTGTCAAGCAAGTTCCAGCTTAAGTCTAGATGCTCTAGCTTGTTGAGTTTAGAAAAACTTTTGGAATCTGCAAGTTCTGGAAGCAGTAATCCTCAGATTCTAAGAATTATATTCATAGAACATAGAAATATCGTAGAAAAATGGGATTATATTGCTTTTCTTTTACAGCTCTTTTATACTTATTGGAGATTCCTCTGTACGAGGTGTTGCTGAATTTTCTTCATGATTATATTTAAGATATAAAACAAATCAAATAAGAACAAAACATACCTTCATTGTCAATGAACTCAGCTGTTGCATTATAAGATAAATTAAGGCTTATAAGCTCCTTGAAAGGCTGAAACTGAGAAACGTTAAGGTACCAAACACATGTATCTTCATAATAACCATCAAAAGTTATTTGCTTTGTATCATTGAGAAAGAGCTTGATCACGTGACCAGTGGTGGAGTTGCACGTGACTCTCTCCCAGCGGCAGCAGTCACTGCTTCTATCACGAATCCATGAAGGCAGAAGCAGGTCTGCATCATCCCCATTGGAATGGACAAATGCTTTGAAATCTAAGAGAGCCAACCTCTCCTCTTCAAAGCAACCATAGAAGCCATGGATTTGGAGTGAAACTACGAAGCCCAAGAAGAAAATTTTCGCTAAGAACCAGTCCATTCAAAAATGTTGGCATTTCAAGCCCGGTTTTGGTTAAAGCGACTGATCCATGTAAATATAATCATCCGCATCCTGTGCTTCCCACTTGCTTGGATTACATGGACCTGGAGATTAAATATTGTAGGCCTATCAATGTATTAAAATTCAACGACAAGTTGACTTACTATTGTGGCTGGCTTGACTATTCCAAGCTTTCTTTTTTGATCAAATTCTTGTTTCATTGTATCATTTGTGTGACTGTGTGGGAGCAGTGATACTGAAATGTCTGTGTGACAATTTTGACTCCAGAGCTTACCCTTATCTTTCCAAGAAAAACTAGATAATGCATAATAATGATCTATTTATTGTGCTAAAATTCCCAGTGGCTTTTAGTTTTTCTAGTTCATGTCCATTCTAATGCAATCTCTGTTTTCAATGCCAGTAAGATTTGCTTTCTTTCTTTTTCCATGGATGTAGTTGAAGGTGCTTTTGGTTTGGTGCAGTAGGGATTTTTAGGACTTGGGGTGAACAGAGAAATTGTTTCGAGTGATGCAAGCAGAACCACCTGTCTGGTCATCTTCTCCACAATGCAACCTTAGCATCCATGGATTGAAGCCACTTCACTTCAGAAAATAATTAATGGAGTAGGCTGTAATTAGATGTGACCGACTCCGTCATAAACCTGTAAATTAAATTTGCTTCTAACATGGCTCGTTGTATCCATTGAATCTAGTCCATTGATTTCACAACGGATGTCTGGAGTTTTATCATATAAATTAAACTTGATAATAAAAAGAATTTAAAAACAAAGGATTAAGTGACTAAAATTTTGCAAAATTTACAATGTTCTCAACCACTTTCAACATTAGAAGCAAGCTGATAACTTGTGTAGAACATTGGAGACAAAATAGTAGCACAAATACATGAATTCCTCAGTATAATAAAACAACCTTTGTCTCCAGTAAGAATTTATGTAAAGAAAAGTGATGGGTCTGATGAAGAAAATGATATATGTTACTGAGAAACTCGCAAAGAACACTGGCAAGAAGTATTAGAGCAGTCAGTTCTGATTTCTGATGGCATTTCTCCGCTCAAGCTATTGTGAGAAAGGTCCAAGCTCTCTATTTGAGTGAGATTTGAGAATTTCTTGGGGATGGATCCTCCTAAGTGATTATGAGATAAATTCATTGCATGAATCCAACCCAACTGGCCCAATTCAGATGGGATTCACCTGTCAGGTTGTTACAGGACAAATCCATACCAGACATGAAGTTAAGAATGTCGCCTTTATCGGACATAGGCCTACTTTTCGTGATGAACTCAACTTCCTCCTGCTCCTTGTTTGTGTCATCCATGTCTTGTACATTTAATTTGCTCATTATGAGATTTCCATATGTGCCAATCCCAAGTATATACCATGCGAGTAGTGCTTCTGTTGTGAATATCCGGTCGCTTGCCCCTGCTTGTTGAAAAACAGAGGGGACGGAGAGAAGAGCTCAAAATAGGACCCAACAACATAAAATTAAGAGAATCATAAATTCTGCAGAATGTGCAGCAGAAACAATAAGAAATAGAAACATAAATTCGATGATTAAAACAAGAGATATACAACCAGCAACATTTAAAATAAGAAGTTGTTTTCTTTCTTTTTTTTTATTCTTCTCTTAAACTCTCCTCTTAAGGCTTACATTTTCTCTTTGATTCACTCATGGCATGGTGCTGGAGTAAGAAATTTTATTTAGAGGACTCAATTAAAATATGTAATTCATAAAAATAATTTATATATAGCGACAAAGTCAAAAATTCAATTTAGGAGATCCAATTAAAATATTTAATTCATACAGATAATATATATATATATATATACCAAAAATATTTTAAAATATAAAATTGACTTGATAAAAGTTAAAAGAAATTATTGTTAATTAAAAAAAATATAATGAATACTTAACATTAGCTATTATTGAATTTACAATATATTGATGGCCTAAAATTAAAAAATATGTTCAATTTATCTTGGATTTAATTTTTTTTCAAAGTAATTATGAAAAAATAAATTTAGTTAAAATTATAAATTATATTAAATAAATGACATGGTTTTAATTTATGAAAGATTTTTTTTTTAATAATTTGAGTATGATGAAGTTATAGCAAGGGAAAGATTCCAATAATAACAATAAAATTATGAGAAGAAAGCTATTAAAATTTTAAATTAATGAAAAAAAATGATAAGAGAAATGTGCTGTTAGATTGATAATCTTATTCAATAATTTAATTTTCAAAAAAAAAAAAAAAGAAATTAGTGATACAAGAGACTAAGAGACAATGATGTTTTGGATTGTTTGATAAAAGGATTTGCATTTTACTATTATATATTCTTTCAAAAGTGTAGTAAAAAATTTAGATATTTTATAAAATTACTAATAAATTCCTACAAAATTTTAAAATATTGGGCCTCAATGCCCAATTAAAATTTGATAGACAATTGTAAAAAATATTAGATTTTAGGAAACTACCACTATATATATACCCCTAAAAATTTTTAAAATACTTATTAAAATTTTATGGGGCCTAGTGTCCCATAAAATTTATATGACAATAGTTAAAATTTTATTTTTTGATAAACTACCACTATACCCCAAAAACATTTTGAAAACTCATGAGGCCCAATGCCCCTTGGCCCAAGGATGGCTCCGTTCCTAAATAGCATTCTCTTCTCTTTTATAGAGAATAATTGCTTGCTTTAGTAAACATACTTAAGTATGGCTATGTTTCCTTTCTTGTACGCAAAGATTTTCATTTATTCTTTATTAAAAAATCATATCAACTTCCAACATTTTCTTCCCAAAGGCAATATTGCCAAAGCAATGAGGTATTGACCTAGAAAGAGAGTTGTTAGAGAGATCAAGCAAGGTTAGCTTATGTAATTGGCACAACTAATTCGAAATTGCACCACTCAAATGGCTTCTACACAATAAAATAATTCATAAGTTGGAAACCGTGTCGATCTTTATAGAAAATCTGCTAAACAAGCTATTATCTCTTATATCTAATGTCAATAAAGATGATGAGTTGAGAAATTCCTTCGGAATAGCTCCTGTGAAATTGTTTCCCAATGTATGTGGTCTGAAGGTAAAGGTCCAGAAAGTTTACTTTTAGAGAGGTCTAAAAAATGAAAAGATGTTAGATCACTTGGTAGCTGACCTTGGAAAAAATTCTCTCTCATAATCACAAATTCCAAGCTTGTCATGTTTCCTGCCCAGTTGGGTATCACACTTGTCATATAATTGTTGCTAGTATCCAACTAAATCGGCAAGGAACTTCTGGATAACGCATCTGAGAGAGCACCAATGAATTTGTTGTCATTCAAATGCAAAATTAATATATTAGTCAAGTTGAAGTGGGATGAAAGAATTTGGCCATGAAAGTTATTATTAGACAACTTGAGAATAATCAAATTTGGGAAACCATTCGGACAGTTACCTCTCCAAAGAAGTTATTAAATGACAAATTCAACCAATCCAAGCTCCTCATGTCACAAATTGGTAATGGTATAGTTCCTTCATATGTTACAATTAATTGGCAGAGTTCCATTTAGTTCATTGAACTGCATAATAAGGACCTTCACGTTGCTGAGTTCAGTAAGATCCATTCCAAATTAAGTTCATTGAAATCTTACTGAGCTCCATCTTAGCAATAAAGCATTAAAGAAAAAGAAAAACAAGTTTGTAAATGCACATAACTTGCTCAGATAGTTCACCTACCATAAAATTATTGTGCAAGTCTAAAGATTTGAATGCTGAGAATTTATCTATAACGATAGATTTAGAGCACTAAAGTTTCCAAGATTTATATCTTTTACTTGATTAAGGGAGAGCTCATCACATGGCTGGAGGTGGCATCACACCTAACGCTATCCAACCATAACAATCGTTCATTCCATTAGCAACCCAAGAATCAAGATTGTTCGAAAGATTCTGGTTTGATTTATGAAAGACTTCAACTCCAGCAAACCTATCATCTCTTTTTCCAAGCAATCTCTGTAGCCATTCATTTCAACCATAACTGTAAGAACTGTTAGCAATTAAAATAGAATAACTACCTATATAAAATGGATTTAATTTAATCCATACACAAACCCTTAAATATTTTATTAATTGAAAAATAGAACAAACACTCCTCACACACTCAACTTGTAAGAGCTTTTTCATTTGTTAACTTATTGGAGTTAATTTACAAATTTCCTCGCAATTTTCTCTCAAGAATTTCTATCACACCTTTGTATATTGCAAGTTTTAATATTTATTTCCTATTTATAGTATAATAGTGGTGGTGAAAGAGAAGAAAAATGAACGCTAGCCAACTCAATTAGCTAGCAATTTGCTCTTGCTTCATCATTTACTACCCACTTGTAGCTGTAAATGTGGACCAAGTTCAACACCTACTTGTTTAGCCGTTGTAACAACCCCTATATTCCGGTGATCGGTGTCGGTCCGGACAATTAAGGGGATTAGAACCACACTTAAGACAACCAGATAAGCCTTAAACCCAAATAATTAGTAACTGCCAATTAGTTAAGTATGAATAAGAAAAACAGAACATAAGAAGTTAAATGAGCCGAGAGTCACAGCGATGGGTGACCTTCTTGGGAAGGATTGCGAAGTCAATTTAAACTCAAATTTCGAACCATAAAATGTGACGCCGCGGTCCTTAGGACTATTACGAACACAGTGGAAAAGAGAAATCACGAAAAAGAATTGTTAGGCCAGTCAAATAATTGGGTCAGAGAGCCAAAAGAAATATTGAGTTATTTACAAACCGGGTTGAACCGGCGAGGGGCAATTTGGTCAATTGACCCCGAGAGCTGACTCCTGACCTAACTGTCAAATAAAATCAGAGAAAAGAAAATTTTGAAATCGGGAATTAAATTAAAGAACTAATGAAAAAATAAATTAAAAAAAAAAGAGAAAATGGAAAAGTGGAAATTGGTGACATCATGCATGACATCATGCATGATGCAATAAACAATAAAATTAAAAATTAATTATTGGATAAATTTGGTCTTCCAAGAGGATAAATTTGATAAAAGAAAAGAAAAAAAAATGCAAAAGTCCATTTTTCTTCAACCTTGCCGTCCTCTCTCTCTCTCTCACCCTCTCCCTCACCAAACTCCATTAAAGCTCATTTTGAGCTTGAAGAAACCCTAATTCCCACCATAGAAACCCTACTCTCCATCATTAAATCTTGTAGCTAGACCTTGATAAGGAGATTGACAACAAAAAGAAAAAGAAAGAAGAAGTTTTGAGAGGTGGAAAATTCTGCATTCAAGGTTAGTAGTTAAACATGGAATTTATAGTTTAATTATTGTATTTATAGTTTAAGGAACCTAGATTTAATTTAAAATGAAAAGAAAATACTTGTTGAGGGACTATATAGAATTTTGGCCAATTAGGGTTTGGTTGGAGAAAGTATGAATTTGTTTGAGCTAAACATGTTAGGAAGCTTAATTGAGTTGAGGAAGTATGTTTATATGTTTTGAATTGGTTAAATGCAACAAAATTAGTGAGTTAGGTTTTTGGCACCTAGGGTTTTGGAAGGCAAAAAATGTGAGAATTGGTCAAATTTTGTGTTTGACCTTGTTTGAGATGAAAAATGGTCATTTGTGACCAATTGAGATGTGTTGGAAGTGTTAGAAGTGAGTTTAAATTCAGACTGAAAATGGCCATGCTGTAGGCAGCAGGACCAAGGTCCCTTTCAGGGACCAAAACTGAAAATTTACAAGTCCGATTGGTATGATACCAATTGGGAATGAAAATAGACACAAAATGGAACATTTTTTTATTTAGGAATCATGCCCAAAAAGTGACCAAAACCTAGTGAACAAATTGACCAAATCCGGATTTATGCAGTCTGACCTGTACAAAAATGACCAAATGAACAGTGTTTGTTCATTTGGTCATAACTTGGGCTAGGTAGTTCTAAATGACCTGAAATTTTACCAGTGGACAGTTGAGATATATACCTAAAACTTTTATGAAGAACACAAATCCAAATTATGCCGTTAACCAAGTTATTTGGCCACCCAAAATTGGTGACCTAAAACTGCCAGAACCAGTTTGGTGCCCAGAAATCTGGGTTAAGTCCAATCTGGCAGCCATGATTCAAATGGCTATAACTTGAGCTACAAAACTCCAATTAGAGTGATTCAAAAAAGGAGAATAAAGTTAAGACAATAGGGAATATTTTCTATGAAGAAAGTTTTGCCAAATTCTAACAGAAAAATGACCAATGGAACAGTATAACATAAGACACTAAAACTGAAAATTTACAAATTTGCCTAAAAGACTTAGATTTTGAGTAAATAACCAAAACCAATAAATTTAGTAACCAAAATGTGGTATGTGGGTGAAGTTGGAATTCCCATACCTATTAAGCCTTAGAAAGTCAACAAATTGACTTGAAAAGTGTCGTGAATAGTAACCCTAAAACACAAATTTTAAAGAACGTCAAGTTTAGCACATTAGAGCTAGGTAAAAGTGAATTTAAATTTATTTTTGGACTAATGATGAGTTATGATACTGAAACACTGTGAAACTGTGTGTTTCAGTTGAAAAGAACACCGGGAAAGAACCCGAGGGATCGAGTTAAGGCCAAGAGGCGACTCGCTTAAGGTTTGTGCGCAACATCAACATGCTTTAAAATTTATTTACAAAGGACATGAAATGTGTATTATGCTTTTGCTTTGAATTGTTGAAAGTTTATTTGTGTATATTTGAAATGACAATGTTTAGTAAATTGTTAAGATAAGTTTTGAAACTATAGTGTAATGACCATATATTTGAACACCTCACTAGCATGACTAGTGGGGGTAATCAGTTTCGAATTTTGATTCCTTCTCTGGTTGAAGTGTTGAGGTGTGTGCCAGTAGAAGAAGAAATTGAATGGATATCCATATATTTGAGCTAGCTAGCCTTGTGATGTGACTTCTCCTTAGCCTCTGGCTATTGAGATTATATTTGTTTCGAATGGCATGATATAACTGTGGATTTTATGAAATTGGTTTTGACACTTCGAAATGAACTTGTTTGGATTAAAATCTCGTAATTCATGTTTTATATTTAATTCTCATGTTCAGTCCAATTTTTGAATGAATATGATTTAAATTCTGCATAAAATTTATTTAGTATGTTGTGCACCACTGAGTCCTAGTACTCAGCAATGGCTGTTATTGCTGTCGCAGATATAGAGACTAGAGGAGCAGCAGATTGAGCTGCTGAGGATTGAGGAGCTACCTGCTTTGAAGTTATCGGGTATATTTTATACCCTGACTGTAAAAATTTATTTTGATGTATGTAATATATGTAAAGGTATGAACATGTAAAACTGGTACAACCACAGCCTCCAGCCAGACAGTATGACAAGTTATTAAAGTATGGAGCTACTGAATTCAAGGGTACAGTGGACCCTTTAGAGGCAGAGTAATGGCTTGAAAGGATGGATAGAGTGTTTAAGAAGCTGCACTGCCCAGATGAGTTGAAATTTGAATACTCCGTGTCGCTACTGCAAGGGGATGCGTATGATTGGTGGAAGACCATCCCCTACAGCTTGGCTGAACTACCAGTACTGACTTGGGATGACTTCATCAGAGAATTCAGACAAAAATACATCCCAAACGCATATGTGGATCAAAAGTTACAAGAATTTCTGAGTCTGAAGCAAGGAAGTAGATCAGTGGCAGAGTATGAGAGGGAGTTCTCTCGCTTAAGCCACTATGCTGGGAGTCTACTTTTTACCAGCAAGGAAAGGTGCAAGAGATTTGTGACTGGTTTGAAGCCCAGTTTGAGGATGCAAGTAGTGGGATTCAGACACAGCAACTTCTCTGAGCTCATCTCTCAAGCACTTGAGCTAGAAAGGATTGAATCAGAAGCAACACCTGTAAAAGAAAAATCAGAGAAAACTGAGAAAACAGAGAAAGATAAAGGTGAAAAGTCAGTAGACCCAAGTTCTTGTGGTACTTCTGGGAAGAGGAAGAAATTTGGTGGACCTAGCAGAGGTCGAGGTGGAAGATTTGGAAGGGGCAGATTTTCTGGACAGAGACCCCCTAGGTCTGGTCAGCAGTCAAGCAGGGGTTCATATCCTGCCCGCCCCTGTGAGACTTGTGGCAAGATTCATGGGGGAGAATGCTATTGGGCAACAGGAGCCTGTTTTAACTGTGGAGGCAAGGACCATCTAGCTAAAGACTGCACTAGTGCTCCTAGATTCGGTCCAGCTCCTACTACTGCAGAAGGATCTATTCAGAGTCCTGCTCCCAGAGGTTCACAATCAGTTGGCAGAGGAAGAGGCAGAGGTAGAGGCACTACTTCAGGTAGTCAGGGTACTGTTGGTCAGTCAGCACAAGGAAGTGCTTCAGCTAGAGTTTATACAATGAGACAGCGAGAAGAGGTTGAGACTTCTGATGTTGTAGCTGGTACATTCTCTATCTCTGATCAAAATGTATTTGTGTTGTTTGATCCGGGTTCAACCCACTCATATGTTAGCGCTAGCATAGTCAGTTCACTTATTGTTCCGTGTGCTAAAATGGATTTTGAAGTGCTAGTAACTAGTCCATTAGGACAAGAGGTTCGGGTCAACAGAATCTATAGAGACTGTCCTTTGGTGATCCAAAGACATATTTTTCTATCAGATTTGATTGAAATGCCCTTCAAAGATTATGATATTATCTTGGGCATGGATTGGTTAGCCAGGCATCACGCCATGATTGACTGTCAAGACAAGTCACTTTTGGTCTCCTCTGCATGCGGTGATGTGGTAATACATGGGGAGAGGCATTTACTACCATCAAACATCATTTCGGCTGCACTAGCCAGAAGGATGATCAGAAAGGGGTGTGAAGCATACTTGGCACATGTGATAGACACCCAAGTGGGGAGTCCTGTGACACCCCTTACCCGTCTACAGTGTAGCCGAGCAAGTTATGCCACTCAGTGTGCCGGAGCACCAATTCATATTTTAATTACAATTTATCCCTTTTAATTTATTTATTTATAATTTTTGATAAATCTGAATTTTTCTGAAATTTTTATAGAAAATCCGGCAGAGTGCCAACTGTAAATTGGAAAAACAGTTCTTCTGAACCTGTTTAAAAGACACTTCCAATATAATTTTCCAAATCCAGAACTCCATTACACACATTTAAAATCAATCTCAAAATCTCAATACTATTTTCAGAACTTTTCTGTTCACTTCATCACTTGAAGCACATTTATACATATTCCTCAACATTTCATTTTTCCACATACATTATACAGAAAATTTCAATAACATGAAATTTCATATATTTACATCATCAAATAATTTCAATAGTTTATAGTTATAATCCAAAACTAATACAAAATACAAAATACAAAATGCTACCCTAAAGTCCTAATGTCCTACCATGTGCACTGCAGATGTGAGGTGACTCTGGACTCCGGATGCAGATTTGAAGGTTCGCCCGGTCTGAAGTTTGCTGGGCTCCCCAGCTAGGTCTCCAGTACCTGCGCGCGACGCGCTAAGCAATTTTGCTTAGTGGTGACGATATAAAATAAAATAAAATAACATAAAATAAGTATGCAGAATGTATGATTACATTTTTTGGTAGACTTAATTTCTGATAGTTATTACAGTATTATTCAATTAAAATTTGGTAAAATTTATTATCATTGCCCGAGTAACCCATATTAATCGACTGGACTGGATAAACGGGTAAACTGGCACTGGGTACTAAGTACCTCGGACCATCACACCATCGGTCACATTGTGTCTCCGGTGCAGCAATGTCGACTAATAAGTCGTAATAATTATCGTGATAAAACCCGAGTGTAACAACTCAAATAACATAGCCAAAGGCTATTATGTCACAGAATGGCATGGGAAGCCATGAAACACAGAATGGCATAAAGCCATATGCAGTACTGCTAACAGAACCCTATTGGCATGCCAACCTATCCAAACTAATCTAGCTAGGTATACTAGGGCATTTTACACTTTTAAGTTTCACAATTTTTGAAATTCAAGTTTTAGGGTTACTATTCCATTCATTAGTCAACAAAATGTTGACTTTTACATGGACAATAGGTACATTGGTTTTAATACTCCCAACATACCACATTTTGCATTTTAAAATTGTTGGTATTGGTTGCCAATACCATTTCTAAGCTTAATGTTAATTGGACAGAATTTTCAGTTTTCAAGCTTTGTGTTTACTGTTCCATTAGTCATTTTTGCAGTGGGAATTTGGCAAAGTGATCAACATGAAAGTTGTTTCTTATTTTGTCTAGTTGCATTTCCTTTTTTAAATCACTCCATTTGGAGTTTTGTAACTCAAGTTATGGCCCAAAAATCACAACTGGCCGGATTGTGATTTTTCCAAAATTTTTGGACTGACCAAATCTACAGTACTAGGAGCAGTGACTTCAGGTCACTTTTTGAATATGTTATGGTCATAATTTGGGTTAGGTTTCTTCATGAAAGTTGTTAGTCTATATCTCAGCTCATTGCTGGTAAAATTTCAAGTCAATTGGACCTTTCTACACTGAGTTATGGCCAAATGACTAAACACTATTCATTTGATTATTTTGCCCAGGCAGAATGCAGGTTACCCGGATTAGGGCAATCTTTTGGTCAAGTTGGTTTGGTTTTCTGGGCATAGTTTCTTCACCAAAGTTGTGCCATTATGTGTCTAGTTTCATGTCCAATTGGCCTTGCACCAATTAAACCTCTACAATTTCAGTTATTGCTACCCAAACCTGCTGGACTCATGCCCAGTCCTACAGGTCACCAAGGGCAGCCACACCAAACTCAAATCCCACTACATATTTCACTTCATTTTTTATTTAAACAGAACCAAATGGTCACTAATTGACCATTAAAACCTACTTTCATCATCACATGCTCAAAGTCTTATTTTCCTCCCCAAACCCTAACTCAAACATCATCAATCATGCATTATCATTTGCATTACATCACTCCACTTAAGAGATGCAAATTGAGGGCAGCCATACTTCCATTTTAACTCCATAAAAATCATCACAATCCTACCCTAACCAAGGCTACTAAAATTATGGGATGGCATACAAATGATATTCAATAAATTTCCTTTGTAATTTGCACTCATTCATAGTCCTTAAACATGAATTTAGAGTGAAAACCAAGGTTAGGTCACAAACCTCTAATGGAGTGAGATTTCCCACTTGCTAGGGTTCTTCCTTTCCTTTTCTTTTTGCTCCCAAAAGACTTGACAAGATGTAAAAACACTTTTTTGTGTTGGGAATATAGGGTTTAGTTGGGTAGAAGCTAGGGAAATCAAGCTTTGAAAAGCTTGCTCAAGGTTGGCTATGGAGGGATGGGTGACGGCAAGAAGAAGGTGAGGGAGAGAGTTCTGATTTTTTTTCATTTTTCAGCCCATTAAGTCTCTTTTAAATAAACTCATGCCATGTGTCAACATTGGATTGGTTGGGAAAATTTTAACGACATCATTATGATGTCATAATTCTATTTTCTTTCATTTTCTCTCCTTTTCTTGTCTATTTAATTTCAATTAAATTTTTAACAACATTTATTCATATTTTATGTTATATAAATTATTTATTTAATTGGACAAGTCGGCCAAAAATAACCTCTGAAGGCGAAATGACCAAAATGCCCTCCGTTTGGCTTAACAGACTAAAATTGTCTGTACCGATTGAAAAATTTTTCTAAGCATTTTCTTGGCATTCTAATGCCATAGGAACCTCAATGACCCTTCTCTGGAATCCCAAAAATTATTTTATGAATTTTCCCCCGAGTCTAGGGCTCCTAGTTGCGAGAATCGCAACTTCCCACTGGGTTACCCATCGCTAGGGAACCGGCTCATTTAACTTTGTTGTATTTTTTTTTTTAAATTTTTTCTAAATTTTTTTTTTATTAATATTTGAGTTAATTATGGTTCTTAACTTTAGTTTAAATATTTTTCTGGACGTTCTAGCTGTTTGGACTGACACTGGTCACCAGAACAGTAGAATGTACGGAGTTGCTACAGGGAGGGTGTTACAAGTCCAGCACTGAGGGACATTCCTACAGTATGTAACTTTTCGGATGTGTTTCCTGATGAATTGCCAAGATTACCTCCAGAAAGAGAGGTATAGTTTGAGATTGATGTTATGCCTGGTGTGGACCCAATCTCCATAACACCATATAGAATGGCACCTGCAGAATTGAAAGAGTTGAAAGTGCAGTTGCAAGAGCTGCTTGACAAGGGCTTTTATCCGCTCTAGTGTGTCACTTTGGGGAGCGCCAGTGTTGTTTGTTAAGAAGAAGGATGGCACTCTCCGCTTATGTATTGATTATCGGCAGTTGAATAAGGTGACAATAAAGAATAGATATCCATTGCCCCGCATTGATGACTTGTTTGATCAGTTGAGGGGTGCAACTGTGTTATCCAAAATTGACCTGAGATCAGGTTATTATTAGCTGAAAGTACAAGAGCAGAGTATTCCTAAAACGGCCTTCAGAACCCGCTATGGCCATTATGAGTTCTTGGTCATGCCATTCGAGTTGACTAATGCTCCGGCTGCTTTTATGGATCTGATGAACACTATCTTCAGACCATACCTCGATCAGTTTGTTGTGGTATTCATAGATGATATATTGGTCTATTCGAGGAGTGCAGAAGAGCATGATAGACATCTGCGGATTGTACTACAGACTTTGAGGGAGAAACAGCTATATGCCAAATTGTCAAAATGTGAATTTTGGCTGAAGGAAATATCTTTCTTGGGGCATGTAGTATTAGTAAAGGGCATTAAGGTAGATCCAAGTAAGACAGAAGCTGTCCTTAATTGGAGGCCACCCAGGAATATCACGAAGATTCACAGTTTTCTGGGTTTAGCTGGATACTACCGTAGATTTGTGAAGGGATTCTCCATGTTGGCATCTCCATTGATTAAGGTACTTTGGAAAGATGTGAAATTTCAATGGATGGATAAATGCCAACAGAGTTTTGATGAATTGAAGAAATGTTTGACTGAAGCTCCAGTCCTGACTTTACCTACTCCGGGTAAAGAATATACAGTTTATAGTGATGCTTCTCACAATGGGTTAGGCTGTGTATTGATGCAAGATCGAAATGTCATTGCCTATGCATCACGCCAGCTGAAACCTCATGAGAGGAATTATCCAACACATGATTTGGAGCTTGCAGCTATTGTGTTTGCTCTTAAGATCTAGAGACACTATTTGTATGGGGAGAAGTGCTACATCTACACAGATCATAAGAGTTTGAAGTATTTGGGCACCCAGAAAGAGCTGAATTTGAGACAGAGGAGATGGTTAGAGTTGATAAAAGACTATGATTGTCTGATAGACTATCAGCCAGGGAAAGCTAATGTTGTGGCTGACGCCTTAAGTCGCAAGACTATGGCAAGTCTACGGGTTACTCCTTTGTCTATGGTACATGAGTTGAGATCATTACATGCCAGCTTAGAGATTAATGATGAGGGGTAGACATCAGTTGCATGGCATGTATAGCCAGTGTTGATTGATTAGATCAGAATGGCTGCTCAGAATGATGAAAGATATCAGAAGCTGTTGGAAGAAGTTAGACAAGGCAAGAAACCAGAATTCTCAATAAGAGATGACGGTCTACTGTTACACCAGGGTAGAATGTGTGTTCCTATTGATGTTGATTTGAGGCAGATTATTTTAAAGGAAACACATGAGTCTCCTTTTGCCATACACCCTGGTGGTACAAAAATGTATAGAGGGCTAAAGGAGCATTACTGGCGAATGGGTATGAAAAGAGATGTGGCAGAGTTTGTTTCTAAATGCCTAACTTGTCAGCAAGTGAAGGCAAAGCATTAAGTACCCGCTGGGTTATTACATCCACTACCAGTACCGGAATGAAAATGGGAGAGAATAACTATGGATTTTGTGATGGGACTTCCGAGGACACAGAAGAGTCATGATGCAGTATGGGTCATTGTTGATAGACTGACCAAGTCTGCTCATTTTCTGCCAGTCCGGATGGACTACAGTTTAGAAAGATTGGCCAAGTTGTACATTGATAAGATTGTGAGACTACATGGAGTGCCAGTATCCATCGTATCAGACAGAGAACCTAGGTTCACTTCTAGATTCTGGGGTAGTCTTCAGAGAGCCCTAGGAACTAGATTGAACTTCAGTACTGCATTTCACCCACAGACAGATGGCCAATCTGAGAGGGTAATTCAAATATTGCAGGACATGCTACGGGCTTGTGTGATTGAGTTTGAGGGCAGTTGGGATACACACTTGCCTTTGATTGAGTTTGCTTACAACAACAGCTACCAATCAAGCATTGGGATGCCTCCATATGAAGCTTTGTATGGCAGAAAATGTAGAACCTCGTTGTGTTGGGATGACGTGGGTGAAAGGAAGATGATTAGACCCGAAATTGTTTAGCAAACTGTAGAGAAAATCAGGGTGATCAGAGATCAATTTAAGACTGCATCAGACCGTCAGAAGTCCTATATTGATCTGAAGAGAAGGGATATTGAGTATACAGTGGGTGATAAAGTATTACTCAAGGTTTCTCATTGGAAGAGAATTATGAGGTTTGGCAGAAAGGAGAAACTGAGTCCTCGTTTCATTGGACCATATGAGGTTCTGGAAAGAGTGGGTCCCTTGGCATATCGATTGGCACTACCTCCAGAGTTGGAGAAGATACATAATGTCTTCCATGTGTCTATGTTGAGGAGGTATCGATCAGACCCATCTCATGTACTACCAGTTGAAGAAATTGAAGTGAATCCAGACCTCACATATGAGGAAGAACCCATAGAAATTCTGGCTTATGAGGTGAAGCAGCTACGGAACAAGCAGATCCCGTTAGTGAAAGTGCTGTGGAACCATGACTCGGGCCAGGAGGCTACGTGGGAACGAGAGGAGGACATGAGGAGACAGCACCCACAGTTGTTCAGAGACTGATACCAGGTAAAATTTCGAGACGAAATTCATTTTAAGGGGGGGAGAATTGTAACACCCCTATTTACATAGCCTGGTATATTTTACTATTCCAGTTACCGGTGTCGGTCCGAACAATTAAGGGGATTAGAATCACACTTAAGACAACCAGATAAGCCTTAAACCCAAATAATTAGTAATTGCCAATTAGTTAAGTATGAATAAGAAAAACAGAACATAAGAAGTTAAATGAGCCGAGAGTCACAGCGATGGGTGACCTTCTCGGGAAGGATTACGAAGTTAATTTAAGCTCAAATTTCGAACCGTAAAATGTGATGCCGCTGTCCTTAGGACTATTACGAACACGGTGGAAAAGAGAAAATCACGAAAAAGAATTGTTAGGCCAGTCAAATAATTCGGTCAGGGAGCCGGAAGAAATATTGAATTATTTACAAACTAGGTTGAACCGGCGAGGGGCAATTTGGTCAATTGACCCCGAGAGCTAACTCCTAACCTAACTGTCAAATAAAATCAGAGAAAAAAAAATTTTGAAATTGGGAATTAAATTAAAGAACTAATGGAAAAATAAATTAAAAAAAAAGAGAAAATGGAAAAGTGGAAATTGGTGACATCATGCATGACATCATGCATGATGCAATAAACAATATAATTAAAAATTAATTATTGGATAAATTTGGTCTTCCAAGAGGATAAATTTGATAAAAGAAAAGAAAAAAAAAATACAAAAGTCCATTTTTCTTCAACCTTGCCGTCCTCTCTCTCTCTCACCCTCTCCCTCACCAAACTCCATTAAAGCTCATTTTGAGCTTGAAGAAACCCTAATTCCCACCATAGAAACCCTACTCTCCATCATTAAATCTTGTAGCTAGACCTTGATAAGGAGATTGACAACAAAAAGAAAAAGAAAGAAGAAGTTTTGAGAGGTGGAAAATTCTGCATTCAAGGTTAGTAGTTAAACATGGAATTTATAGTTTAATTATTGTATTTATAGTTTAAGGAACCTAGATTTAATTTAAAATGAAAAGAAAATACTTGTTGAGGGACTATATAGAATTTTGGCCAGCTAGGGTTTGGTTGGAGAAAGTATGAATTTGTTTGAGCTAAACAAGTTAGGAAGCTTAATTGAGTTGAGGAAGTATGTTTATATGTGTTGAATTGGTTAAATGCAACAAAATTAGTGAGTTAGGGTTTTGGCACCTAGGGTTTTGGAAGGCAAAAAATATAAGAATTGGTCAAATGTTGTGTTTGACCTTGTTTGAGATGAAAAATGGTCATTTGTGACCAATTGAGATGTGTTGGAAGTGTTAGAAGTGAGTTTAAATTCGGACTGAAAATGGCCATGCTGCAGGCAGCAGGACCAAGGTCCCTTTCAGGGACCAAAACTGAAAATTTACAAGTCCAATTGGTATGAGACCAATTGGGAATGAAAATAGACACAAAACGGAACATTTTTCATTTAGGAATCATGACCAAAAAGTGACCAAAACCTAGTAAACAAATTGACCAAATCCGGATTTATGCAGTCTGACCTGTACAAAAATGACCAAATGAACAGTGTTTATTCATTTGGCCATAACTTGGGCTAGGTAGGTCTAAATGACCTGAAATTTTACCAGTGGATAGATGAGATATATACCTAAAACTTTTATGAAGAACACAAACCCAAATTATGCCCTTAACCAAGTCATTTGGCCACCCAAAGTTAGTGACCTAAAACTGCCAGAACCAGTTTGGTGCCTAGAAATCTGGGTTAAGTCCAATCCGGCAGCCATGATTCAAATGGCTATAACTTGAGCTACAAAACTCCAATTGGAGTGATTCAAAAAGGATAATAAATTTAAGACAATAGGGAACATTTTCTATGAAGAAAGTTTTGCCAAATTCTAACAGAAAAATAACCAATGGAACAGTGCAATATAAGACACCAAAACTGAAAATTTGCAAATTTGCCTAAAAGACTTAGAATTTGAGTAAACAACTAAAACCAACATATTTAGTAACCAAAATGTGGTATGTGGGTGAAGTTGGAATTCCCATACCTATTAAGCCTTATAAAGTCAACAAATTGACTTGAATAGTGTCATGAATAGTAACCCCGAAACACAAATTTTAAAGAACGTCAAGTTTAGCACATTAGAGCTAGGTAAAAGTGAATTTAAATTTATTTTTGGACTAATGATGAGTTATGATACTAAAACACTGTGAAACTATGTGTTTCAGTTGAAAAGAACACCGAGAAAGAACCCGAGGGATCGACTCAAGGCTAAGAGGCGACTCGCTTAAGGTTTGTGCATGACATCAACATGCTTTAAAATTTATTTACAAAGTACATGAAATGTGTATTATGCTTTTGCTTTGAATTGTTGAAAGTTTATTTGTGTATATTTGAAATGACAATGTTTAGTAAATTGTTAAGATAAGTTTTGAAACCACAGTGTCATGACCATATATTTGAACACCTCACTAGCATGACTAGTGGGGGTAATCAGTTTCGAATTTTGATTCCTTCTCTGGCTGAATTGTTGAGGTGTGTGCCAGTAGAAGAAGAAATTGAATGGATATCCATATATTTGAGCTTGCTAGCCTTGTGATGTGACTTCTCCCTAGCCTCTGGCTATTGAGATTATATTTGTTTCGAATGGCATGATATAACTGTAGATTTTATAAAATTGGTTTTGACACTTCGAAATGAACTTGTTTGGATTAAAATCTCATAATTCATGTTTTGTATTTAATTCTCATGTTCAGTCCAATTTTTGAATAAATATGATTTAAATTCTGCATAAAATTTATTTTAGTATGTTGTGCACCACTGAGTCCTAGTACTCAGCGATGGCTGTTATTACTGTCGCAGATATAGAGACTAGAGGAGCAGCAGATTGAGCTGCTGAGGATTGAGGAGCTACCTGCTTTGAAGTTATCGGGTATATTTTATACCCTGACTGTAAAAATTTATTTTGATGTATGTAATGTATGTAAAGGTATGGACATGTAAAACTGGTTTTGAGCAGTTTGTGTAAAGTTTGTAATAAATTTTGGTTTGGATTTTTTTTAATGTAAATTTTTGTAATGATGTATTTAAATTGTTTTATCTTTATTGAAATATGAATGGAAGTATTTTGTTTTAAATTGAATGAAATTCATTAATGGTATTTTGATGATTGTTGAATATTGGAAATTGTGGATTTGAATTTTTGGAGATTGATAAATGATGTTGAAATTGATTATGAATTTGAAGAAGTTGTTGAGACAAATTATTGAAAGTGCTTTTTACAGGAATTTAAAAAACTGTTTTCTCAAAATACAGATGACACTCTGCCGAAATTTTTATAAAATTTGCGGAAAAATAAAATGGGCCAAATATTTTAACTAGTTTTCAACTTTAATTAAATGTTTTAGTACCTATTAGAAAATGCTCACCAGTTATAAAAAGGAAGAAAATTATTTTAAAATCCCTTGTAGGGTACTTAATGAGTTATCGGTAGGTAAAGTTTAGTAGTTCATTAGGTATTCTATGGGATCATGTTATGCCTTACAGAGGGGTAAGGTGTGACAGCCGTAATTCTTCACAAGGAAAAAATTGAAAGGCAGTGGGCTACTTGATTTAACTCCCAACATTACCTCCCTTAAATCAAGTTTTCATGCCAAGCATTTCCTTCAACTTGAAAAATAGATTAGCTTTAAGTGGCTTCGAGAAAGTGTCTGCAACTTGATCTTCTGATGTACAGTACTCAACTATGATCTCTTTGTCTTTTACCAAGTCTCGAATGTTGTGATGCTTAATGTCGATATGCTTAATACATCCATGAAATATACGATTCTTTGTTAGTGCAATTGTTGACCTATTATCATAGAAGATTGTCGTTAGACCATCATGCTGATATTATAATTCATTAAGCATTCTCTGCAACCAAATTGCTTGAGTAGCACAACTTACGACTACTATATATTATGCTTAAGTTGTTGAAATAGCCACTACTTGTTGTTTCTTTGAAGACTAATAAAATGCTCCCAAACCAAGATGAAACACATATCCTGAAGTGCTTTTCCATTTCTCAATATCTCTAACCCAATTACTGTCTATATAACCAACAAGTTTTATACTATTAGTACTCGAATAAAATATGCCATCTCAAGTGTACCTTTAATGTATCTCAAAATTCACTTTGCAGCTTGCCAATGGGATTACCATGATGAAACACATGCTGAAGTGCTTTAATGTAATTCTCTAAGATAGACCATCAAGAAAGCATAATATATAGACCATCTTGCTGATATTATAATTCACTAAGCATTCTCTGCAACTAAACTGTTTGAGTAGCACAACTTGCGGCTACTATATATTATGCTTCTGTTGTTGAAATAGCCATTACTTGTTGTTTCTTTGAAGACTAAGAAAATGCTCCCGAACCAAGATGAAATGCATATCCTGAAGTTCTTTTCCATTTCTCAATATCTCTAGCCCAATTACTATTTGTATAACTAAAAAGTTTTTGTAACACCCTAGGCAAATCCCACATCGGCAAAACATGGGAGAGATGCTGGGTTTATAAGTTGGCGGTTTGTAACCTCTAATGAAGCATTTTAAAACCGTGAGAGCTTCAGCCCAGAGTGGACAATATCACTAGTGGGCCGAGCCATTACATTTGTGGTATCAGAGCCGCTCCGCGTGCAACCTTGAGCGATGGTGGGGCAAACCTCAGCGAGGACACTAAGTCCCATAAGGGGGGTAGATTGTAACACCCTAGGCAAATCCCACATCGGCAAAACACGGGAGAGATGCTGGGTTTATAAGTTGGCGGTTCGTAACTCCTAGTGACGCGTTTTAAAACCATGAGGGCTTCGGCCCAGAGCGGACAATATCACTAGTGGGCCGGGCCGTTACAGTTTTATACTATTAGTACTTGAATAAATATGCCATTTCAAGTGCATCTTTAATGTATCTCAAAATTCACTTTACGGCTTGCCAATGGGATTGCCGTGGTGAATCCATAAATCTGCTTATAATTCCAACTCCATAGACAATGTTAGGTTTGGTTGCTATTAGGTATCTTAAGCATCCAACAATTCTTCTAAATTTGTTGCATCAACTAAAACATTGCTACCATCTTTTACAAGCTTTAATCTTTCTTTAGCTGGAGTTAGAATCGGCTTGCATGCTTCCATCTTGAATTTCTTCAAAACATCTTATCCATATTTTCTTTGCGAGATAAATATGACTTCATTTGTTTGCTTCACCCCAATACCAAGAAAGTAAGACATCAAGCCCATATCTATCATCTCAAACCAAGCAATCATAGGCTTCCTAAATTCTGATAGCAGGTTTGAATTATTGCTAGCAAAGATTAAGTCATCCACAGACAAACGGATAATGATAGTATCTCCATCTTTGTTGGTTTTAACATACAAAGTATGCTCATAAAGGCACTTATGAAAACCAAGATCAAGAAAATAGGAGTAAATACAAATATACCATGCCCTTAGTGCTTATTTTAGACTGTATAAAGCTTTTCTCAAGTGATAAGGTTTATCCTTTTCACCCTTTTTTTCATAGCCTAGCAGTTGTTCAGTATAAACTTCTTCTTCAAGTACACCATTTAGGAATGTTGACTTGACATCCATTTAGTATATTTTCCAATGGTTTTGAGTAGTAAGAGAAATGATCATACGTACAGTATCTAACCTTGCAATAAGAGAAAATGCTTTAAAGTAATCAATTCCTGGCTCACCTCTCTTGCCTTAAAGCTTTCCACCTCTCCATTGGGCTTGTACTTTATCTTGTATGCCCATTTGACTCCAATTGGCTTCTTTCCTTTTGGTAGAGTAGTTAACTCCCATGTATTGTCCCTTTCAATGGCATAAATCTCTTCATTCATTGCTTTGATCCAACGATAATTTTTAGTTGCTTCCTCAAACACTACTGGATCACAGTCTGCAAAGAAAACATAATTGGCAACATTTTTCTCATCATCATCACCAGGATCTTTATCATCACCAAATTTATAATCTTGTAAATGAGCAGGTAGACGACGTTCACATTGTGAGCATTTAGATATAAGAGGAAATGAATCTTCTGAAATTGGAGGAGAAGACAGCTCACCACTGTGATTAATTATTTTCGCTTCATTATTTATGAACACTGATACTAGTAATGATCTCTTTTCTTTTTCTGACCAATCCCACACTCCATCTTCATCAAAAGTGACATCTTAGCTGATAATCACCTTTTGAGTCTTTGGATTGTACAGCTTGTACCCCTTTATTTCTAAACTATAGCCGATGAAGATGCATTTTTCTGCCTTGCCATCCAACTTCTTTCTCAACTCATTAGGTACATGTGAGTAGGCAATGCAACCAAACACCCTCATATGACTGAGATGAGGCTTTCATTTGCTACATGCTTCTTGTGGAGTTTTATCACGAAGACGTTTAACAAGACACCTATTCAAGTTGTAAACAGCACACACCAGAACCTCTGCCCAGAAACTTTTAGGCAACTTCTTACAGTCCAACATGCTTCTCACTGTATCCATGATAATTCTGTTTTTTCTTTCTGCTCAGAAACTTTTAGGCAACTTCTTACAGTCCAACATGCTTCTCACTGTATCCATGATAATTCTGTTTTTTCTTTCTGCCACTCTATCTTGTTGAGGAGTATATCTAGCCGTCAACTGATGCTTAATTCCATGCTTTCTCAAGTAATCATCACAAACAATACATTTAATGCCTCTATCAATTCTCAAAGTTTTAACAGAATGATCACTTTATTTTTCAACATAAGCCACAAAATTCTTAAGTACTTCACATGGATCAGACTTTTACTTTAAGAAATAAACCCATGCCTTTCTACTGAAGTCGTCAATGAAAGTAATGAAGTATTTGTTACCTCTATTAAATAATACCTCCACATAGCATAAGTCTGAAGGCATGAGCTCAAGTGGTCCTTTAGCTCTCCATGCCTACTTTATAAGAAATAGATCTCTATGCTTCTTTCCCACAACATGAGTCTAACAAATCTAGTAATAGTTGGTAAGCCTAAAACCACTCCTTATTTGTAAGAAATTTGATGCTTCCAAAATTCAAGTGTCCAAGACGCATATGCTGTAGCTAATTATTATCAATAATTATGGAATCATAGTAAGAAGAATTACCATAATTCTAACACCCTTTACCCGTCTACAGTGTAGCCAAGTAAGACATGTCACCCTTTGTGCCGGAGTACCTTATTTTATCTTATTACATTTCCTGATAATTAAATTTAATTTTTTGTTAATTTAAGTTCAATTAATCAATCAGAGAAACCAACAGAGTTTCCCCTAATTTATTAACAATTTGATGATTTCCCACCTATTTAAAAATAATCCATATCAATACATATAAGCATCAACATCCTCAAATCCAGTTTATAATCTCATTCCATTTCTAAATTTCAAATCATCAAATTGAAGGAAACTTTCATACATTCATACTCAATTTCATAAATGAAATACTCAAACTTCATTAATTTACATAATTTACAAATAATTACATGAATTCATAATTTACATGACAAAATTAATGTCTCGATACAAAATACAGAATCACTGATAAAGCCTAGCAGGTCCTACCAAAATGCACTGTAGAGGATGGTGACATTGATCTCAAATGCAGATCTGGTCTCCCAAAATCCCAGTCTTAGGTCTACTGGGCTCTCTCTCCTGGTCTCCAATACCTACGTGTGGCAAAAAGCGACGCACTAAGCATAATGCTTAGTGGTGTAATACTAATAAAATTAAACTAAATAATTAGAAATAAAGAAATTATACTATTATGCCACACAAGATGTATTTTTGATAACTACTTATAAGATATTTAATTTAATGGTTTTTTTTATTCATTATTTATTAATAAAGTGTTAAGACTTATTTTAATTCCCAAGTAACCTATATAAGTTAATTGGACTGGATAAACAGGTAAATTGGCACTGGGTATCAAGTACCACGGGCCATCACACTATCGATCACATAGTGTCTGCCAGGTGTGCAACAGAATGGCTAAAGAGCCATGACATCAATTGGGCATAAAGCCATGTATATCAAAGAATAATAGAATGGTTAGAAGCCATAAATCACAAAATGGCAATAAAAGCCATAAATCATAGAATGACATGGAGCCATAAGCAGTAATGCAAGTCAGAACCCTATTAGCATGCCAACCTATCTAAACCAATCATAAAACTAGGCATACATGGGCACATTAATATTTTTGGCATTGGTTCTTCACATTGTGTCATTATGGTTACTATTCATAATACTATTCATGCTAAATTTTTGGTTGTCATATATAATGGGAACACAAGTCCCAAATTCATGTTCATACCATATTTTGGTTTATAAAGTTATTGGCATTAATTGCCAATCACAATTCAAATCCTTCTAAGAGTATTTCAAAAATTTTAGATTTTGTAATTTAAGTTCACTGTTACATTAGGCTAATCTACAGTGGAAATTTGGCCAACCTTTCTTCATCAAAATTATTCCTTAATGTCTTAACTTTAATTTCCCTTTTGAATCACTCCATTTGGAGTTTTGTAGCCCAAGTTATGGCATTTTTACCATAATTGGACGAATTGGTTAATATCTAGAATTTTCTGGTCAGTTTTGGTTCTGGCAGTTTTATTGAGCTAATTTAATTAGGTTATGGTCTGAATTAGGGTTTTTATTCTCCATGAAAAATGTTCTACTATGTCTAAGCTTTCTATGGGTTCAAGAATCAGGTCATTTGAACCTCTCTACAATGAGTCGTACCCATTTGAACAATCACTGTTCATATGGTTATTTTTCCAAGTCTAGCATATGGTTACCCGGATTCAAGTCAATTTTAGGTCACTTTGTATTAGTTTTCTAGGCAGGGTCTCTTCATGAAAAATGTGGCATTATGCCCCTAGTTTCACCTCTAATTGCCCTTACATCAATTGAAGTTATACAACTCTACTTATGGTTGCCCAAACCTACTAGACTCAAAGTTCAGAATTTCTAACATAAAGGAGCACTTCTCCTTTTAGCATTACAACTCCAAAACCAACTTCATTTTAACGTCAAACCACATCAAATGGTCATTAATTGACCTTAACAATATTAATTCAACAACAATTTAACAAACCCCCAATTTTGATTCAAAACCCTAACTTCCAATTTCTCAATTTCATACCAAACATAGAAATTTAAGTTCTAATCCATATATACTTATCAAAGACCATCACTACAACTCAACTCAACTCAACTCAACTAAGCCTTTATCCCAAAAATTTGGGGTCGGCTATATGGATTCGCTTTTTCCACTCTGAACGATTTTGGGTTAAATCAAAGACCATCACTAGGCAATTTTAATTCAAATAAAATCATCAAACACTTCCCTTTCTCATGGCTGCCGAAATTCATGCATGATCCTACATACATGTTTTATTCCATTTTTCAACAAATTCTAACTCAATTCAACTTCTTAACAAGGAGTAAAGAGAGGAGAGAGTGAGTATTTGCACTAACCTTTGTTGTCACTCTTCCAAGAATTTCCCAACTTCACTTTTTCCAATTTTTGGTTGCCAAACACTTCTCCAAGACTAAATAACAAGTTTTTGTGTTAGGGTTTAGGGGTTTTATGGTGATATATGCTAGGGAATCTAGCTTAAAAGTGAAGAAAATTAGGAGAGCTTCACTCCCATGGAGGTTCGGTCAACATAAGATAAAAGGAAGAAGATGAATCAATTTTTATCTCTTCTAATTTCTTTTATATCCATTAATTGTGTTTGCCTAATTTTGATTGGCTAAGGATTTTGATTGCATTATCATGACATCATGCATATGTCATTAATGAGGTTTTATTTTAATTTCATTTTATTTCCTTTCTTCTTTTTTTTTCTCTACTCATTTCCATTTAAATTTTTATCAATATTTCTTCATATTTTATTACATAAATCTCACTTAATTAAATTGACAAGTTGATCAAAAATCAACTCTGAGGGTGAAATGACCAAAATGCCCTTCTTAGTGTTCATTATATCCTAACTACCTCTACCGATTGGCATTAAAATTTTTCGTATTTCTTGACATTTTATTATCCTCTAAACCTCATTAATCCTTCAATTAAGTCCCCAAATATTTATCTCACAAGATTTCCCCGTGGGTCTAGGGTCGGCAACTAAATTCACAGTCGCTTCCCGTTACGGTTACCCATCGCCGGAGCCTCAGCTCATTTAACCTCTTTGCATTTCATTTCTTTAATTCCTCCTTAATTTTTCTTAGTCATTATTTAGGTTATTTATGGCTCCTCACTTTAGTTTAAGTCTGGTTCCAGACATTCTGGCTGTCTGGATAGACATTAATCATCGGATCAGTAGAATGTACAGACTATCTAAAATGAGGGTGTTACAATAATTGATAAGTGTCGAAAATAGATGGCTAGTTGACATCCTTGTCTTCAATATCACACCTTTCTTTATATCACTTATAATGCACCCATGCTTGTTAAAACACAAGTTATAGCCCTTTTCTGCTAGTTGTCCCACATTCAACAGATTTTGATAGATACTAGAAGCATAGTATACCTCAGAAATATAGTTCGAGGACCCATCCCTGACTTTGAGAGCAATCCTTCATTTCCCCAAGACTGGAATTCTGTAGTTATCACCAAGCTTCACTGAAGAGCGAATGGATTCATCTAGCTTAAAAAAAACTTCTTTATTGCCACTTAAGTGATTACTGTAACCCGATCTAGCAACCACTGGCTATCATTACTGCTATTAGTTTCATGACTAGCCAGTAATAAGGTTTCTGGATCATCATTTGGAGCAACTCTGGCATGATATTCTTTATTTGCTAATCTTTGAGCATGGCACTCTCTGCTATAATGGCCTTATTTTTTGCAGTTATGGCATTGGATATGTGACTTGCATTCAGATTGATAGTGACCATTCTTTTTACATTTATAACATTGAATATTAGATTTGTCTTGAGAAGATTCATCACCTCTTGCTCCTTTTTCTACCAGTGGTTCTGAAATTTCTGCCTCCTATGCCTCTGTTGTTTTGGCCCCTTTGATTTTACTATGTTCTGTCAGAAGCAGTCTCCTTTTCACTCTTTAAATTCAATTGGGCCTTTAATGCTTGCTTCATTGTGTTTTGCAACCTTTCATTCATCCACGTCTCACGCGCCTCCAATGAAGCTTGAATATCACTCAGAGTCATAATCTTAAGATCTTAGGATTCTTCAATAGTGGTTGCAACATAATTGAATTGATTCGTCAACGTCCGCAAAACTTTTTCCACCACTTTTTTCTCCTTCATTTGGGCACCATTATCTTTCATCTTGTTGACTAGCCTTTGTACTCATGAAAAATAATCATGAATATTTTCATCTTTACCTTGCTCCATTAGCTCATACCATCTTTTCAAACCCTTCAATCTGGTTTGTTTAACTGGATTTGCACTTGCATATGTTTTAAGTAGAATACTCTATGCCTCCTCTGTTGTTTTAGCATGAAATATTTTTTTAAGAACTATCAATTCAATGGATTGGTAGATCAAGAACAAAGCTTTTTCATTGAGAGAACGATCACGAACCAGTTGTTATGTTTCTTCATTTGACGGTTTTTCTTTTTCAACGTAGCCTTTCTCTAAAATTTCTCCATAGCCATTGCTTTTCAAAAATAATTCTATCAAATGCTTCTATATCGCAAAATTATTTTTTCCATTGAACTTGAAAATTGTTGCCTGCACTTGATGAACTTGTTGTACTCCTGTGTTTAAACTTGAAGCCATCTTGTTATAACTGGCTCTAATACCAGATGTTGGCAATTAAAAGAGAATAATTGCCTAAATAAAATGGATTTAATTTAATCCATTCACAAACTCTCAAATAATTTTATTAATTGAAAAATATTACAAACACTCCTCACATACTTAGCTTGTAAGAGCTTTTTCACTTGTTAACTCATTGGAGTTAACTTACAATTTTCCTCACAATTATCTCTCAAGAATTTCTATCACACCTCTGTATATTGCAAGTCCTAATACTTGGTTCCTATTTATAGTATAATGGTAGCAGTGAAAGAGTAGAAAAACCAAAGCTAGCCAACTCAACTAGCTAACAAATTGTTGGCTCAAGCTTGCTTCAATATTTACTACCCGCTTGTAGTTGTAAATGTTGACCAAGTTCAACATCTACTTAATAGCCATATTTCTTCACAAGGAGGAATTGAAAGGCAATGGGCTACTTGATTTAACAAGAACCCATAATGAAAAGTTAAGCAAGAGCTTTCCATTCGTAAGACAAATCACTTGCTAAATTTCTCACTTCGAGGTCCATTATATATATATATACACAGGAATAGTTGATAGCTTAAACACCTTCGGTTCTTAATATATAAAAACCGATGGTTCAATTAATTATCCTTAATTAACTAGCTCAAGTAACCAGTATATAAACTCAACTGAAGTCAAATTCTTTTTTAATGATTATTATAATAGAATTCAAAAGAATTATATTTAAATGATTTGTGAGAAAATTTATGTGTTTTTAGTACAATTTAAAATAATAGAATTCATTTGAATTTTAATGTTTGAATCGATTGATAAGTGAAATGAATATATTTATTTTTCTTATTTTATTTTTTTTATAAAAAAATAAATTACATAAATTAAGTAGAGGTATTTTGAATATTTAATAAAAATTTTCATTAAATAAATTAAATTCCAAAAACTATGCCAGTTTTGGCATGAATTTATTTTTCTAAAATAATTTTTTTAATTAAAAAAATTCTAATTATTTTAAACTTTTCAACAGATAAGTAGTAATAGAATTGAATTCTTTTATTTTTAGACTTTTTAAGCACACTAATTCTTTAATTGAGTTTAATTTAATTTAATTTTGAAAAATTAACTTTTTAATTTAATTTAAATTTAAATTATTTAAGTATAAATTAAATAGAAGAGATTATTAAAAGCGATGGTTCAATTAACCGATTAATGATTTATAGACTCAAATCATATTAAAATCATCTTGGGAGTGGTTTCGGTTCTTCTATCTTGAAGCTTGAAAGTTGAAATAGAAAAATAGAAATTAAATTAAAATTGTGAATAATTTAAATCATGAAAAATTAACTCAGTCAATTGAACTTAAATTTGATTAAATTATGATTAAATCTGAATTAAATTGCGGCCAAATATGATGATAATTTTTTTTTTTCAAAAAGTTCCTTTAACTTTCTCTTTACCTTATGGTAGTTTAATAATAATAATAATAATAATAAGTTATAATTTTAGAATGTGGTTATTCACATTCCAATTTTTTACAATTTGGATTTAGGCCTTGGAAAGTCAATTCCCTCTCCAGTCTAGGAGTGAGCATTCAATTAAAATCGAATGAAATCAAGCTGAAAACTGAATTATATGTAAAATTAAAACTGAATCAAACTGATTTATATGAAAAATTAAATCGAATCAAACTGAAAAAATTGATTCGGTTCGGTTTGATTTTTCAATTTCGAAATTTTTTACCAGATGTTCTACTTTTTTCTCACATTTTCTCTCAAGCCAAACAAGAAGATTTTGATCCATTATGCCATTTTTTTTTTTAATTCTATCACGCTAAACACAAAATCAAAAGCAAGAAAAAATGCAAAGAAAAAATAATTCAAATGAAAAATTACAAATAAAAAAAATATAGCAAATCTTTAATCTCACTAATAAGAATCTGCGATGGAGGCTACGAAGATATGCAGGCGAGAGGAAATGTGAGGTCGTGATTAGTGGGTGTGGGTGCGCCGCTGCAAGGTGAGGGCCTGTGTTGGCGACACGGCGATGCATGGACTGCCATGGAGAGCAAGGGACAGTCAGTCATTGAATGCATTGGCGAGATAGGGCTCACTGGCTCACATCTGTTATTGCGTTTTGTGAGGCATGGTCGCATGGAGACTGAGGAATGGAGACTCAGGGGTTGAAAAAGAAGAGTAAAATACTAATGAAACATAAATCTAAGCCTAACTCCCAAAGATGGAAGAAGAAAATGATGAAGAAGAGAATAATGCAGTTGGAGGCTGGGATAGGAAAAAGGTAGGGCTAAGAAAAAGGATAATTATATAGTAGATAATGGATGGCTAAGATTGAAATAAATGAATGGCTAAGATTAAACTTTAAAGGTTTAGTGAAAGTTAAAAAAAAACAATAGAAAAAGAAAACTGAGTAGCTTAGACTCGATGATGCACCTTCCACATGCCTAACTTACAATTCAACCCTAGACTAGATCAAAACATGTAACATTTTCTCCTTCATATTACATATATTTCGGTTCGGTTCAGTTTTATCGATTTTTTAGCTTGAAAACCAAATCGAATAGACCGAGATTTTCTAAAATTGAAATCAAATCAAACTGAATTTTCAAAAAAATCGAATCGAATTTCTGAATTGAGTCGGTTTAGTCGGTTATTTCAGTTTGAACCGAATAGTTCTCACCCCTGCTCTCCATTGCTTGTTCCTGGCATTAGATATAGCTATTTCTTTGTCATGTTTATTTATTATTTATAAGGAAAGACCTACTTCAATGCCATTATATTAATATACAAAATTTAATATTTTAAATAATGAGAAAGAAATATATTATATGTAGATAATAACAAATAATTAAAAAAAGAGTTGAATTAATATAATAAAAATATAAAAGTAAATTAAAAAGTACATTAAAATGTTGACGCGTCTTACATCTTGCTTTTGGCAATGGAAATGAAATCAAAATTTCAATTATTACAATGCCTAACACAGACCAATAAAAATTCCTATCAATGGAGCTCTCATGTTCTTCAAGCACTAGCAAAAAGCCTTGCATAGACACTAGACAGATTATTGGTTGAAATCAGTTTCAAAGAGCAAACTGAAATTGAATTAATACAAATATCAACCAAGTTAAACCATAACAAGCACCAATGCCTGTTAATGCAGAGGATTGCTGCCAACACCAATAGAATTGTGACATACGATGCATAGAAACTCCAATAGAACCACACCATATCAATACCACCTTCATCTTCCTTTTATACATCAATAGATGGTGATGGTGGCAGAGTTTCGTCAGTACTGCAGCTCCTATGAATGAGATGTCCTCAAAGGCCGGAGTTACCTTTGTAACTATTTTCATCGAAAGTCCCAAATTGCCCTTTATCAAGAACTATACCTGACAAATTGTTGTATGAAGCATTGAAAGTTTCTAAAAAATTCAGCACAACTAGTTCATTAGGAATTTCACCATTCAAGTTGTTGTTGCCAAGATCTAGGCTCTCTAAACTTCTTAAATTTGAAAAACTGACTGGTATATATCCTGTTAAGTGATTGTTAGACAAATTCAATGACCGAATTCAATGATCGAATTGCATGCAGGTCTCTAATTTCTAGAGGAATTCTACCACTTAACTCATTGCATGATAAATCTATTCCTGCCGTTAAGTTGATAATATCACCCCTGTAGGAGTTGTATCAATAATTCATTGCAAATTCCACTTCCACTGAAGAATCCCAATGTGCACAAGGCGTTTACCCAAGTAAAGAGTGTTATCTTTGGGGAGCACAAATTTCACTTGATGGTTCACTTGTACAGTAAAAATAATCTTCTTCCTTCATTCTAAATGATATATTATTCCCAAAATTTATATTATTAAAGCATGAAGGTATGGAACCAAAAAGTAAATTACGTGAAAGATCCATGATACTCACATTTACTGTTCTTTTGTAAAAACAGAAAGTGCAATGATGAAGCATTGAAGCAGGAAGGTATAGGCCCATATAACCTATTTTCTGAGAGGTCTGAAAATTTAAGATTGCTTAGATTACATAGTTGTCTGGAAAATGGACTTGATAACTTATTATTTGATATGTCCAAAACAGATAGGAAGGGGCTGTCCAAGAAGTCTACGCCTGTCATCACACTGAAGTTGTTGTTTTTCATATCCAATGTCACCAAGCTTCTCAAGTTCCTATTTTGAGGAAAAATGTTCCCCTGAAAATTATTGTTTGATAGAATCAATGAACAATCAATGGTACAATTTGCAAGCAAATTTCCTGGCAACTCTCCTAAGAATTTATTATGGGATAAATCTAGAATAGATAGTCTTGGTATCTCACTAATTGAAGAATGAACATTACCATTGAAATTATTTCTTGATAGGTTTATATAGCGTAGATTTGAGAGGACCAAACCAAACTCCTTAAGCAGCTCACCAGTGATGTTGTTGCTCGAAATATCAAAATTAAGCAAATCATGCTTACAATTTGGCAGATGAAAAGTTCTCGTAAATGAGTTGTTCATCAAATTCATAACTTGTTGTCGCAAGGGTTTTGCGGTCGCCGGATGATTCTCACCGAAGCGGAAAAAGTGAGGAGTCGCCACTTTAATTTTGAGGGAAATTAAAGGAAACCATTAGTAAAAATAAAAATTTAAAAATTTATAAAACCACTTCTAAAATAAAGATTCTAGTTTCGAGGTTCATGTACGTGTGGGAAAGGTGTTAGGCACCTTACCTCGTCCCTCAATGAGGGCAAGCAGATTTAATGATGTGCTCTTTATAATTTAAGATCGATAATTTTGGGGTTAATATTATGATGTTTGTCCCTGTTGTTGACGTGAGGAACATTTGATATTTTGATTAAGCCGAACTGAAGGGAGAACTATACCTTAATGATATAAATATGAGGGCATTAAGGAGGATTCTCCATCGGGCCTCAATATAAGATTCGAGATTTTTTGGAAGAACTCTCTCGCAGACCCATTGTTTAGAATATATGATGAATTTTATAATGAAAGTATCGGGGCTAGAAAGGAAAGGACTCTCTCCCGATCTCCCCTAATTTATACAAAACATCTTTATTAGAACTTTGGCCAAGAGAATTCGGGAAAGGACTCTCTCCCGGTCTCTTAAAACATTTTATTAGAACTTCAGCTAAGAGAATTCAAGAAAGGACTCTCTCCCGATCTCTTAAAACATTTTCATTAGAACTTTAGCTAAGAGAATTCAGGTAAGGACTCTCTCCTGATCTCTTAAAACATTTTCATTAGAATTTTGGCTAAGAGAATTCAGGAAAGGACTCTCTCTCGATCTCTTAAAACATTTTCATTAGAATTTTGGTAAGAGAATTTAGGAAAGGACTCTCTCTTAAAATATTTTTATTAGAACTTTAGCTAAGAGAACTCAGGTAAGGACTCTCTCCCGATCTCTTAAAATATTTTTTATTAGAACTTTGGTTAAGAGAATTCAAGAAAGGACTCTCTCTTGATCTCTTGAAACATTTTTATTAGAATTTGGGCTAAGAGAATTCAGGAAAGGACTCTCTCCCGATCTCTTAAAATATTTTTTTTGTTAGAATTTTGGCTAAGAGAATTCAGGAAAGGACTCTCTTCCAATCTCTTAAAATATTTTTATTAGAATTTTGGCTAAGAGAATTCAGGAAAGGACTCTCTCTCGATTCCCTAATTTGACATCGAACACTTTGTAAAATATAAAACTATAGGAATTGTAGGAAAGGACTCTCTTCTAAACTCCTTATTTTGAAAAGTGAATTTAAAAGTTGCGAATATTGATCCAAACTCTTCGCCAATCTTTTGCGTAATTCCTTGATCTCTACACTATCCGAACTCCTTTGTTTCCACATCTGTAGCTTATTGTCCAAACTTTTCTATCTCAGGTTTCGTGTCTTATGATCTGAGTTTGTCTTGGTTTTTCGATCTTATAGTTTATTGTCCGGGCTTGCCTCGACATTTTGTTGATCTCATAATTTACTTGTTAGGGCTAATCTCGATTTTCGACCTCACAACTCACCCGAACCTTTTACATCAATCTAGAATACATCTATTTTCCTAATTATTTTCCTTATTTACTTGGATTAAAAATTTCCAAGTCGTCACTTTTATCCGTACTCCTTACGGCATTTACGAAGTGTTAGCGACACGAACTTTCACTCATATGAAATAAAAAGGATTAAAAGTAATGATAACTATAAGACTTACGAATGATAGGAGGCCTAAGATAATATTTATGACACAAGTCAAACTTGATATGACCCTATTTTGAAAATTTAGTGTGACAAGGCACCTTAAGAATACTCACGTTATGAACGCAAACTCGGCGTGACAAGTTAAACGCTTACCTGTAGAGAGCTGAAAGAATGGATGAATTAATACTGATGCTCTGCAAACTCTGGAGCTGTTATAGCTGGGATGACAGAGTGACTTTGTGCTATCGAAGGAGATGACAATGAGGCCTTAATGACAAACTGTGGTTGGGCTTTCAAGATGGTGTACGATTGCTAAGGGTATGGATTATAAGACCTGTAGTTTTAGTGAAAAGATCCTTTAGAAAACTTGTTTCTAAAGTCTCTAGGAATTTCAAGAGCTTCATAATGAAGGGCAATAAAACTATATTGAAATTCAGAGGTTTCCTCATGATAATCGCTATCCCCTACTACAGTATTGCATGCAGGTATTTATAGGGAATGGGTACTCAAAATAGAGGGTCAGGATTCCAGCAGGAAGAGATGGAGGGATCAGACTTAAAAGGACATGATCTGACATCTTAGAATTAAAGAGAATCAAGATTGAGGGTCAGGATTAGGTTCAGAATCTCTGTCCTTTCATTCTTTAATCCAATAATCAGGAATTTTGCCTTACAGAATGGATCTAAGGGCTGGAAGCAAAAAGTGCCAAATCGGTTATTACTTTTGATATGAAGGTCTCAAATCTGTCCTTACAAGTGTGATCAACAGTGTAAATTGAGATGTACTGGGCTACTTTAACCGGTTGAGATCCAATGGTGAGGAGTTAATCTTACAAATTTGAGGGTCATGATTGAAAGTGATTTTGATTCTCCAAGCCCTCTGATCTCTATAGGTCATTTCTCAGTTTAGCCGATCTCTTTTATGGTTGGTAGGCTTGAGACCTCTTGTTCTGATCTCTCAATTTGACTCTTTCTGCATCTGATCTCTTTCTTTCCCAATCTTAATTTCTGATCCCTTCCTCATCTCTTAAAGCAATTAATTCTTTGATTACCGATGAACTGCTTCGAGTTCTGCACACAATAAATGTCGAGGCCCTATATATATGCAGAGGAATTTCATCCTTCACACACTCACATTTTGCCTTCTCCGGTGAATTTCTAATGTTTTACTTTTCTGCTCTTGACTTTTCCAACAAGAATTCTCCCCATGACAACCACCTTGATCATTTTTCGAATGTTTTTCATGCCCATCACCTGAAAATGGACGATTTCGGTGATCAGAGACTTATGAGGGTGTCGTTTAATGACGGTGAGGGAACTGGACTAATTGACCGATCAGGGTCGAAATTGACTACCGTGCCGATCTCGAATCGGTTTACCAGTATGATCTGCAGACCAATCTCTGACAAGGGGACCGCTAATTTCAATCTTGATATCGATGACCGCCTCTTGAAGTTCATTTGGCTCCTAACCATATTAGGGGTCCCGATCATAGCTCAGTTCTGGTCGATGACATCGACGAAGACACCGAGCTTCCCATAGTCTTTGCCATAGTTGACGAGAGCTACCCTCTCGATCTCCATGTATCTCTTAAACAGTATCCTAGAATTGAGAGTGGTCTGAACTATAGGAGCCAGATAGGTAGAATGTAGTGAAGGGAAATTTGTAATTGTTGGTTTTAAGAGATTGTCCAAATGATGTAATCTGACCTTTTGGAAATGAAATGAAGTTTTATTTATTCAAAATTGATTGTTTATTTTGTTTAATTATTGCATTATTTTTCCCGATCTCTTATAACTGTGTTCGATCTGATCTCCCAAATCACACTCATCGACCCATCTCTCGCAACTGACCTTTAACTATCTGATCTCCCTGCTATGTTTTTAGAATTCTCTTTTGATGAGTCATCGAAACGGTCAAATTCTGCTAACCGATGCGTCACTTACGGCTTCGTGAGCATTTAATGCTCGGGCAGGTATAAATAGGAAGGAGAATTGGCCATTTGCCCATTTACGCCATTTTCAAATTCTCTGAGTAACTACGATGCTCTCTCTCATTTTTTAAAGTTTTTCGACACTAATTTACATTCCGACAAGAGCTTTAATCTTTTTCTCATCAATTTTTATCTTTATCTTTGAAAATGAGCAGTACAGATGGTCAGAGAGCTGCGAGCCCTCCCTCTGTTCACATTTCATGGACGTCATACGAAGGTGATGTGGTCAGGCCAAGTGAGCGACCTGAACCTTCCACAGCTATTATCCCGATCCATGGTCAAGCGACTAGGTCAAAACAAGCGTCGACTTCAAGGAAAGAGAACTTACCTATGGACGAGTTGTAACACCCCTATTGGCATAGCCTGGTATATTTTACTATTTCGATAATCGGTGTCGGTCCGGACAAGTAAAAGGATTAAAACCACATCTAAGACACCTAATTCAGCCCTAAACGCAAATAATTAGTAATTGCCAAAAGAGTATAAAGAAGAAAAACAAAGCATAAAAAGTTAAATGAGCCGGGAGTCACAACGATGGGTGACCTTTCCGGGAAGTGACTGCGAGGTCAGTCTAAACTCAAATTTCGAACCGTAAAATGTGACGCCACGGTCCTTAGGACTATTGCGAACACAGTGAAAAAGAGAAAATCACGAAAAAGAATTGTTAAGCAGATCAAATAATTAGGTAAGGGTCCGGGAGAAATATTAAATAACTTGCAAACCGGATTGAACCAGCGAGGGGCAATTTGGTCAATTCACCCCTAGAGCTGACACCTGATCTAACTGTCCAATAAAATTGGACAAAAGAAAATTTTGAGGTCAAAAATTAAATTAAAGAACTAATAAAAATAAATGCAAAAGAAAAAGAAAATTGAAAAAGTTTATTATATCATGCTTATATCACTTGGATAACATCATGGGTGATTTCAAAAATCCAATTTAGTTTTTCCTACAAATATTGACCAAGTCAATTAAGTTAATTATCTATAAAATAACAAAAAGGAAAAAGAAAAAAAAAAGGGAAATGCCTTCTTCTTCAAAAAAAAAATGTCCCTATCTCTCTCTCACTTCTCTCTCTCAAAACTCCATTGAAACCCCATTTCCAAGCTCTTGTGAACCCAAAAATCAGCCATAAAACTTGCAGGTTTCTTAATTAAATCTTATCTTTGGACCTTGCTAAGCAACCTAGGAGCAAAAAGAAGAAAGGAATCAAAGGTTTAGGAAGAGGGAAAAGCTCTAATTCAGGTAAGTGATTAAATTTGAAAATCTTAGTTTATTTGTTGTGTATGTAGCTGACTTAACTTAGAAATTGTGTAAAATCAAACAAAAACAATTGTTGAGGGACCAAACATAAAATTCATCCAGCTAGGGTTAGGGTTTGATATGAATGAGTTTGATGGTTTTGAATGGTTATTTAAGGTGAATTAGGTGTGTAGATTATGAATGTACACTTTGAAATGCATTAGATTGAACTTTATGTAATTTAGGATTTTGAGCATGTGAAAAATTGGAAATAAATTTGAGAATTGGTCAATTGATGTAGTTGACCTTATTTGAGTTGAGAAATGGTCAATTATGACCATTTGTGGTGTGTATGAATTGTTGGAAACAAGTTTAAATTTGGATTGGTGAGGGTCAATCTGCAGACAGCTTGACCTAGGTCCCTTTCAGGGACCAAAACTAAAAATTTACTAACCTAATTGGTATAAAGCCAATTGGAAATGAAACTAGACATACAATGGCACATTTTTCATTTAGGAATCATGCCCAAAAAGTGACCATAACTTAGTGAACAATTAGACCAAATCCGGAATTGGGCACACTGCCCTTTACAAAAATGACCAAATGAACAGTAGTTACGTAAATGACCATAACTTGGTCTAGGAAGGTCCAAATGATCTGAATTTTATATCGATAGAAAGCTGAGACATAGCCCTACAACTTCCATGAAGAAAACAAACTCAAATTAAGATCATAACCTATCCAAAAACTTACCTGCAATCAACCCACAAAAATCGCCAAAATCCAGGAAATTACCCAAAATTCTGGGTAACACCAAATCCGGCTAGCCATGTTTAAATGGCTATAACTAGGGCTACAAAACTTCAAATGGAGTGATTCAAAAAGGGAAATAAAGTTAAGACAATAAGGAACAACTTCTATGAAGAAGACTTAGCCTAATTACCACAGCAACTTGACCAATAGAACAGTGTAAAACAGAACACCAAATCTGAAATTTTGGAATTTCACCTAAAAAACTTAAAGTTTGAGGAAAATAATCAAAACCAACAAGTTAGGTAACCAAAATGTGGTATGTGGGTGAAATTAGAATTCCCATACCTATTAAGCATTAGAAAGTCAACAAATTAACTTGAATAGTATCGTGAATAGTAACTCCAAAATGAAAATTTCCAAGAACATTATTTTAAGCATGTTGGGGCTAGAATTAAGTATATATGAATTAATTATTGGATTTATTGTGAGATAAGATACTGAAACACTATAAATTGCGTGTTTCAGCTGAAAAAGACTAGGAAAATGATAGGACAAACTAAGCCAAGGCCTAGAGGCGACTCACATCAGGTTTGTGCACAACAAACTTAAAATTCTTTGTTTCTACTTGACAATTCTTGAAATAAATGTTGTGAATAATTTTGATTATTATGGCTTTGAAAATCTTATTTGAAAAATAGTGTATTGCCTACTTTATAAATGAAAAGTTTGGAATGAAATATGATTTATGAATTGTATGAAATGTTTGAATAAATTGATTTAAATTATTTTTTATTCACACTTTGCATGGCAATATCACTATGTTCCTCTTCCATTTATGGGGTGAGTTTGACTATATTCCTCCCTCTTTGGCTTGCCAGTCTGAGGTGAGTTTGGATGAGTACTCATTAGCTAGCTAGCTAGCCACCTCCCTCATTGATTTCGATTAGTGGGGTGAATTTGCCTTGTCATGGTGTACAACACGTCATGTTTGGAAATTTTGTGTCATGGCCAAAGTTGTGTTAGTGATTGGCAACACTATGATTATTAAATTGTTTGATCAAATTTGTGTTATATGAAACTTTGAAAATTGTGAAATATTTAAATTGTGATTTGTTATAAATGTGATTTGAAAATTTGTGAAATGTGATTGTGAAATATTTGAACTGTGAATTAATGACAAATGTTTTATATTTTGCATTTTATATTTTATTGTGCACCACTGAGTATTTTTATGCTCAGCAATAGCTTTCTTTGCTGTCGCAGATAGAGACAAGGAAAAAGTAGTAAAGTGAGCTACTGATTGTTGAGACTACACAAAGGCTTTTGTACGGGTATTTAGTTATACCCTTGTAGTTTATTTTGATGTAAATAGTTTAGTGTCATATGTGTTAATGTAAAATTGAGCAGTTGTACATTAAAGTTGTAATAATATTATTTTTTATTTTTCTTTTGTAAATTAAGATTTGTGTATTTATATTTAATTTAATGCAATGTTTATGAGTTATCGAATTGTTTTGAAAAATTTTTGAGTTATGAAATTTGAGTTGAAATTTGGTTGAATTGTATTGATTTGAGGATATATTGTCGGTTGGGGTTGAGAAATGAAATGAATCATTTAGAAGTATTTTTCATAGGTGTTTGAAGAACTATTTTTCCCAAATATAGACGGCACTCTGCCGAAAATTTTCTAAAATTTGCGTAAAAACAAAAATGTATAAAAATTTTAACTAGTCTTTAAACTTCAAGTAAAAGTTTTTAATTCCTACCAAAAGTGCTCGCCACCTTCGAAAAGTACGTAAATTGTTTTAAAATCCCTTGTAGTATATTTAACGGGTTACTGGTAGGCGAAGTACTGTAATTCATTAGATGTACTACGAAATCATGCTACATCTTACTGAGGGGTAGGGTGTGACATGTTTAGTGGTATCAGAGCAATGGTTTTAAAATAAATTTTGAATTGTAAATTTGAAATATTTTATCGGTAAATACAACTGCTCAAATATTTGATACATATGACATATTTACATCGAATATGCACTAACGGAGGTCAACCTCCTTGTGTTTGTTATCAGAGAGTAGAAAATTTCTGAAAGCGGAATGGAAGAAAGAGATCATTCCGTAGAATAATTTGTTGAGGCTAAGGCCCAAGGAGAAGCCCCAGCACTCTAGAATGTGAGTGGGTTAGCCACTCCAACTCCTCCTCAAGCACCGCAATTCCCTTCTCAATTTGCACAGCAAATGGCTGCATTCTTTCAACAAATGGCAGAAAACTTGCCAACACATGCTCAGACACAAGCCCTTATAGCACAACCACAACCCTCAGTAAGATAATATGAGAAGTTAATGAAATTTGGGGCTACAGAATTCAAAGGAACAATAGATTCAATGGAAGCAGAACAGTGGTTAGAGAGGATGGAACGGGTTTTCAGAAAAATACAATGTGCCGAAGAGTTGAAGTTCGAATATTCAGTATCACTTCTGCAAGGAGATGCATATGAGTGGTGGAAGACCATCCCTCACAGTCTTGTAGAGCCACCAGTCCTCATATGGGTAGACTTTTGAGGGAATTTCGGCAAAAGTGGGTCCCCAATACTTATGTAGACATGAAGCTGTAAGAGTTTTTAAGTTTGAAGCAAGGGGACAAAACTATAGCAGAGTATGAGCGGAATTTCTCTCGAATAAGCCACTATACCGGAAGCTTGGTCACCACCCCCAGAGACTGGTGTAAGAGGTTTGAGGCTGGGTTGAGGCCTAGCTTGAGAATGCAAGTGGTGGGATTCTGACACCAGAATTTTTCTGAATTGATTTCACAAGCCCTGAAACTGGAAAGGATAGAATCAGAAGGGGTAGTGAAAAAAAGTACAAAAGAGAAAGAGAAAACAGAAAAAGTTACTAGTCAAACTACAGAAAGTAGTTCGGGGAAGAGAAAACATTTTGGAGGATCTAGCTCATGTGAATCGGGTAGAGGTAGATCTTCTGGACAAAAATCACCCCGATCCGATCAGTAAACTCAGCAGACACACAGAAATACGCTATCGGATTGACTTTGTGAGACTTATGGTAAACCACATAGTGGAGTATATTATAGAGCTATAGAAGCATGTTTTAATTGTGGCGGGACTGGTCATTTTGTTAAGGATTGCGTAAGTCCACGCCGTTATGGATCATTTACCACGTCAAAAGGATCAGCCCAAGTTTCTACCCCAAAGAGTTCACCAGCAGTTGGTAGAGGCAGAGGCAGAGGTAGGGGTAGTACACCTGAAAGTCAGAGTACTGTGAATCAGCCAGGACAAGGTGATGCTCCATCTAGAGTATACATTATGCGACAGAGGGAGGAGGATGAGACTTCTGACATTGTTGCTGGTATTTTCTCAATTCTTAATTAAGATATGTATATGTATAAAAAATCAATTTTGATGTATTAGTGATTAGTCTTTTAGGATAAGAATTACGATAATAAGCGTGATTGAAATTAATTTTGGAAAAGTTTCTAGTGAGAGACATCTCCTAGATTATGATAAATTATAAAGTTAATTAGTAAGCCTAATTAGGTAAGGCAAGAGGACCTAAAAGTAAGTTATAGTAATATAGCTACCTTAGATACGGGTAAGGGTGTTACTGCTGATAAATGTCAGTGGGTAC
Organism: Hevea brasiliensis; assembly: GCF_030052815.1. NCBI lineage: Eukaryota > Viridiplantae > Streptophyta > Magnoliopsida > Malpighiales > Euphorbiaceae > Hevea > Hevea brasiliensis. The sequence continues at coordinate 92,262,883 of NC_079498.1, read as the reverse complement.
CATAATCAAAATAAGTTTAAGATATTAGTGGATTTGAAAGAAATAAGATATAGGGAAGTTTGATCTATTGGGATGTATCGTAGTAACTATACAATATTCTTGATGTCTGTGCTGTAAGCTACAGATTACAGTACTGACTTGGGATTTATTGTGTAGAGCTACGTACCACCCAATAGTAAACAAGGATAAGAATAGTTGCAAACGGCATCTGTTTTGGTACAATTATGATAAGATAAAGTTTTTTATTGGAAAGGAGTTTGAAAATCCTAACCCGGGATTTAAAACTCTAAAGTTAGAATATCGAAAGGTTATAGTTCATTATAAAAGGAAGTAATGACTACACATCAGTGCAAAATAAGCTATAGAATCGATAGATAAAAGAGTTGTGAAAGTAAAAATTTGAATAGTTAGTGCAAATGTAATAAAGAAACGTTATGAATATTAGTTAAAATGTTGCCTAGAATGGTCAGAGGACCAAATCAAAGTAATATTGAAGTATAGTGGATTTATTAGGGGTGATAAGAGGTGCTAAATCATGACTCGACAGTCGAGTTAAGGAAGAAGATAAGATTGAGGAATAAAATAATTAAAGTTAAGTTGTGGAATGAAAAAAAAAAAAGAGATTACAAAGGAAAATAATTGCTAAAGCAACAGTAAGAAAAGATTATGATTGTACAAACAAATTAAATGTTACATGAGATTGTTAGAAGTCTTACACAGACTCAAAAGAATGAAGATTATAAGATTATGCAAAAAGGAGAAAGACTAAGTTCTCATTATCTAGGATCACACGAGGTCCTAGAAAGAGTGGAGCCGTTAGCACATAGATTTTCTTACCTCTAGAATTGAAATGAATTCAAAATTAACTTACGACAGAACCTCATAAGGAACTTGGCACACGAGGTGAGCAATTGATATATAAATATTATTGGTTAAAGTGTTACAGACCATCATTTCGAAGATGAGGCTACATAGAAATATGAGAAAAACATGAGAAAATAATACATATGACTAATTGAGGACAGATTGTGGGTAGAATTTCGAGGATGAAATTTCTTTTAAGGGGGGGGGGGGGGGAGAATTGTAACACCCCTATTGGCATAGCCTGGTATATTTTACTATTCCAGTGACCGGTGTCAGTCCGGACAAGTAAGAGGATTAAAACCACATCTAAGACACCAAGTTAAGCCCTGAACGTAAATAATTAGTAATTGCCAAATAGTTAAGTATAAAGAAGAAGAACAAAGTATAAAAAGTTAAATGAGCCGGGAGTCACAACGATGGGTGACGTTCCCGAGAAGTGACTGCGAGGCCAGTCTAAACTCAAATTTCGAACAGTAAAATGTGACGCCGCAGTCCTTAGGACCATTGCGAACACAGTGGAAAAGAGAAAATCACGAAAAAGAATTGTTAAGCAGATCAAATAATTAGATCAGAGATCCAGGAGAAATATCAAATAACTTACAAACCGGATTGAACCAACGAGGGGCAATTTGGTCAATTCACCCTAGAGCTGAAACCTGACCTAACTGCCCAATAAAATTGGACAAAAAAAAATTTTGGGATTAAAAATTAAATTAAAGAACTAATGGAAAAATAAATGCAAAAGAAAAAGAAAATAAAAAAAGTTTATTACATCATGCTTATATCACTTGGATGACATCATAGGTGATGTCAAAAATCCAATTTAGTTTTTCCTACAAATATTGACCAAGTCAATTAAGTTAATTATCTATAAAATAACAAAAAGAAAAAAGAAAAAAAAAAGGGAAATGTCTTCTTCTTCAAAAAAAAAAGGTCCCCATCTCTCTCTCACTTCTCTCTCTCAAAACTCCATTGAAACCCCATTTCCAAGCTCTTGTGAACCCAAAAATCAGCCATAAAACTTGTAGGTTTCTTAAATAAATCTTGTCTTTGGACCTTGCTAAGCAACCTAGGAGCAAAAAGAAGAAAGGAATCAAAGGTTTGGGAAGAGGGAAAAGCTCTAATTGAGGTAAGTGATTGAATTTGAAAATCTTAGTTTATTTGTCTCACTTAACTTAGAAATTGTGTAAAATCAAACAAAAACAATTGTTGAGGGACCAAACATGAAAGTCATCCAGCTAGGGTTAAGGTTTGATATGAATGAGTTTGATGGTTTTGAATGGTTATTTGAGGTGAATTAGGTGTGTAGATTATGAATGTACACTTTGAAATGCATTAGATTGAACTTTATGTAATTTAGGGTTTTGAGCATGTGAAAAATTGGAAATAAATTTGAGAATTGATCAATTGATGTAGTTGAGCTTATTTGAGTTGAGAAATGGTCAATTGTGACCATTTGTGGTCTGTATGAATTGTTGGAAACAAGTTTAAATTCGGATTGGCGAGGGTCAATCTATAGGCAGCTTGACCTAGGTCCCTTTCAGGGACCAAAACTGAAAATTTACCAATCTAATTGGTGTGAGGCCAATTGGGACTGAAACTAGACATAAAATGGCACATTTTTCATTTAGGAATCATGCCCAGAAAGTGACCATAACTTAGTGAACAATTAGACCAAATCTGGAATTGGGCACACTGCCCTGTACAAAAATGACTAAATAAATAGTAGTTACGTAAATGACAATAACTTGGCTTAGGAAGGTCCAAATGACCTGAATTTTATATCGATAGAAAGCTGAGACATAGCCCTACAACTTTCATGAAGAAAACAAACTCAAATTGTAATTATAACCTGTCCAAAAACTTGCAGTTAACCCACAAAAATTGCCAAAATCTAGAAAATTGCCTAGAATTCTGGGTAACACCAAATCTGGCCAGCCATGTTCAAATGGCCATAACTAGGGCTACAAAACTCCAAATAGAGTGATTCAAAAAGGAAAATAAAGTTAAGACAATAAGGAACAACTTCTATGAAGAAAACTTAGCCAAATTACCACAGCAACTTGACCAATGGAACAGTGTAAAACAGGACACCAAATCTGAAATTTTGAAATTTCACCTAAGAAACTTAAAGTTTGAGGAAAATAATCAAAACCAACAAGTTAGGTAACCAAAATGTGGTATGTGGGTGAAATTAGAATTCCCATACCTATTAAGCATTAGAAAGTCATCAAATTGACTTGAATAGTATCGTAAATAGTAACTCGGAAATGAAAATTTCCAAAAACATTAGTTTAAGCATATTGGGGCTAGAATTAAGTATATATGAATTATTTATTAGGTTTATTGTGAGATAAGATACTGAAACACTATAAATTACGTGTTTCAGCTGAAAAAGACCAGGAAAAGGATAGGACAAACTGAGTCAAGGCCTAGAGGTGACTCACATCAGGTTTGTGCACAATAAACTTAAAATTCTTTGTTTCTACTTGACAATTCTTGAAATAAATGCTGTGAATAATTTTAATTGTTATGGCTTTGAAAATCTTATTTGAAAAATAGTGTGTTGCCTACTTTGTAAATGAAAAGTTTGGAATGAAATATGATTTATGAATTGTATGAAATGTTTGAATGACTTGATTTAAATTATTTTTGATTCACACTTGGCATGGCAATATCACTATGTTCCTCCTCCATTTATGGGATGAGTTTGACTATATTCCTCACTTTCTAGCTTGCCATTCTGAGATGAGTTTGGATGAGTACTCATTAGCTAGCTAGCCACCTCCCTCATTGATTTCGATTAGTGGGGTGAGTTTACCTTGTCATGGTGTACAACACTGCATGTTTGGAAATTTTGTGTCATGGCCTAAGTTGTGTTATTGATTGGCAACACTATGATTTTTAAATTGTTTAATCAAATTTGTGTTATATTAAACTTTGAAAATTGTGAAATATTTAAATTGTGATTTGTTATAAATGTGATTTGAAAATTTGTGAAATATGATTGTGAAATATTTGAATTGTGAATTAATGACAAATGTTTTATATTTTGCATTTTATATTTTATTGTGCATCACTGAGTATTTTTATACTCAGCGATAGCTTTTTTGCTGTCGCAGATAAAGACAAGGAAAAAGCAGTAGAGTGAGCTACTAATTGTTGGGACTACACAGAAGCTTTTGTACGGGTATTTAGTTATACCCTTGTAGTTTATTTTGATGTAAATAGTTTAGTGTCATATGTGTTAATGTAAAATTGAGCAGTTGTACATTAAAGTTGTAATAATATTATTTTTTATTTTTCTTTTATAAATTAAGATTTGTGTATGTAAATTTAATTTAATGCAATGTTTATGAGTTATCGAATTGTTTTGAAAAATTTTTGAGTTATGAAATTTGAGTTGAAATTTGGTTGAATTGTATTGATTTGAGGATACATTTTCGGTTGGGGTTGAGAAATGAAATGAATTATTTGGAAGTGTTTTTCATAGGTGTTTGAAGAACTGTTTTTCCCAAATATAGACGGCACTCTGCCGAAAATTTTTCAAAATTTACGTAAAAATAAAAATGTATAAAAATTTTAATTAGCCTTTGAACTTCAAGTAAAAGTTTTTAATTCCTACCAAAAGTGCTCGCCACCTTCGAAAAGTAAGAAAATTATTTTAAAATCCCTTGTAGTATATTTAACGGGTTACCGGTAGGCGAAGTACCGTAATTCATTAAATGTAATACGGAATCATGTTACATCTTACTGAGGGGTAGGGTGTGACACGAGTTGCCATCGGTCCTTGGGGAGGCCAATCTCCAGTCTGTTAGCCAAGAGTACAACCTTCCGATCGACTCTTTTGAACTTATCAGATGACATGGTGATCTTTGGGCTGATCATTTCTTTGACGAAACCAACCTGATCATGGTGTATGAAGAGCAATTAAATGCCAGGCTTCGATTTCCCCTAGATGAATTCTATAAAGCCATTCTGAAGTTCCACCATGTCTGTGTAGCCCAGGTGCATCCGAACTCCTGGTGGACCCTGGTGGCCTTCAGAGGTCTATGCCGGGCTAAAAAGCTTGAGCCCACGGTGAAGGTTTTTGCTGAATTACATAGGCTCACTCGATAAAAAGATGACGAATATTGATTTTTTCCAAGCCAAGCCGAACTGCGAGCTCTTCATCGATCTCCCCTCCTCGCTGAAGAACTGAAAAGATCGATTTTTCATATTGAGGAGCAAGGATCCAAATGGTTTTGAGGGCATTCCATATAGCTGGCAGTATTTAGTTCCTAAAGTACCGAAGAAGATCACCCTAAATAAAGACGAGGACACCATGGTGAAGGAGTTGAAGGATTATGCGACCACTCATAAGTATTCATGTTTGGATGTGGTTATGGCCGAACTAAAATGGTGGATGATGCGAGTGATCGCTCGTGAGGACTATGAGCTACAACTCTCTGACCTCAACCCCAGGATCGGTATAATCTAGATCCTTAGTCTCTTTACCTTAGTGAACTCACTAACTTGTTCTTTGTGCAGGAATGGCGGGAGGTGAGACTGCAAAGGAAAGTCATAAGCGAAAGAGGGAGCTCGCCTAGAAAGTATGAGAGATGAAAGAAGCTGCTACTACTACTGCTGTTGCTACCCAGACGCCGAGATGGGACTTGGTAGAAGTACCAAACTCTCTGTTTAGACCCCTAAAGTAGCTAACCTCAGAGGTAGAGGTCATTCCTTCTCCACTTCAACAAGCCAAACCTCCACCTCCTCCGATCTCTTCAAGTGTAGAAGGGGGGGGGGGGGGTCTTCCGGACCAGTCGTTAGGATGCTCTCCCAAGGAGCTCAGATCCTCTTTTAACCTCTGGAAAGGAATCACTCAGTTCGAAGCAATCCTGATCTGGCTAAGGTCCTGGGTGCTACCATCTATTTTTAAGAATATCAGAATAGGATGACCCAGGATAGTATTGATGATTTCCTGACTCAGACGATGAGCTTGGGTTTGGAGGCTATTGCGAACCAGCATATGATCAGAGAAAAGGCTCATCTCTTAAAATGGGAGATTATGAAAGCGGTTCAGGACGCAGCAGCTGCCAAAGCCCAACTCTCAACTGCCAATGATCATATTACTAAGTTAGAAGATCGAGCGAAGTCTTGTGAAGAAAGGATAATTGAATTGGAGCAAGAACTTGAAGACGCTCAGGCTTTCCAATTTGCTAATTTCGCTCAATTTACTGAAGAGATCAAAGTGAAGGAGGAAGAGGCCCTGGCTAGAGAGGCTGGTGCCTAAGTGAATGCCCATAGTGATCTTTTGGCTAAACTCATGAAGCGCTATCCTGAAGAAGACTTCTCCTGGATGGAGAAGCTCGTCCCGAGAGCTAAAGATGAGAGCAAGGAAGAGCCTGAGAGAGAGGAGAGAGAGAATGTCGAGATCGAAAATGTAACTGAAGTGCAGGTTAGGGAAGAACCTCCTGCCGAATAACTTTTGTATAATTTTTCTTTGGAATGAATTTTAATTTGTTTAGTGATCGGTTCTTGATGAGATCGGAAAAATATCAAACTAAGAACGAATGAGCGTTAACTCAATTCCCAATTAATTGGATAAGTCCAAACACAAAGTTTAAGATCGGTTATTGAGCATGACTATTTAAAAAGCTTGATAAACATTAAGTGCAAAGATAAGATTAGAAAACCTTTGTAAATAAATGATTTGAGACCAGGTCTCAGTCTAATTTTGCTAGGTTCAAGATCACTTACAGATCAGATAAGATATTAATTTGAATAGTGCGAGCGAGACCTGATCCTGAAACTACCTGGAATTACCTAAAGTTTGGGGTTAGGGGATCAGAAAACACAATGCAAATTCCAGTGGCTGGACAACAAGTCGAATAAACATAGGGATCGAAAAATACTTAATTTGTTCGTGAGATCGGATAGACTTTGGATTTACTATTCATCTGAAAACAAGTTATTGTGGATTCGAAGAAAATGACTTGAGGTCAAGTAAATGGTAGAGATCAAGTAAAACACCTACGAGGGAGATTGGCTAAAATGCGAGTCGTGACTAGAGATCAGCCCAAAATGTGGTGCCCACACTTGTAGCTTGGAGTTATTTTGTAAGATCCAAGAGGGGAACGTCCCAACCAGCATGTTATGAGAGAGATCAATAAAGCGTATATCGTACTGGTAGAGAAGAAAGCTAGGAATTGCTTTAGTTCTCACATTTAAGTTGCAATTTGGCAAGTCAATGAACTTGAGTTGAAATGTAGGAAACCACGTAGGATTTTTTGTTTCCAATTCTAACCTCCTACATCCCGAAGAGAGTAGAAATACTTCAAACTTAGAGTGATTAGCCAAAGCACTAAATGAGAATAAGCCTTCAAACTCATTATCAAAAAGAAGCAAATACTTGAGGGATGTGAGTTTAGAAACAACAGATTGAAAGTTGCCACTAAACTGATTGAATGATAAATCTAGAACTTGGAGGTTGGTCAAGTTGCCAATACATTCCGGAAGAGGGCCAGAAAATTGATTTCCTTGGAGACTCAACTCAATGAGACTTTTCAATTTGCATAATACTACGATAAGAAAATATTAAGCCAATAAAATGGTGGAATAACCTTGTCAATTTTGCTAATCAACCATAATAATATGGATAAATTTTATTATGTCAGAATGTAAGGTTTTTTTTTTCTTTTAAACCCAAAGGAAGGCGCAGGCCCAATGTAAGATTTTTTTTTTTTTTTTTATGATTTTGAAGATTAAATTATTCAGTTCGGTGCCCAGAATGTGTTTAACAAGACATTAGCCTATATGATGCGTGGACTAATCTTATTTTATACAATGACATCATTGAAAATATATTTAAATATTTTTACATAATTTTTAATTTTTATGTATATAACCTCAAAAAACTATTTTCATAAAAAAATAAATATAATTATCACCATTTACTAATTATGATAAAAAAGCATGCATTATTTTTTTTATAAATGTTTCTTTTTAAAATTAATATTTTTATTGCTTAATTATTACAAAAATTAATAAAATTTCTTCAAGAAAAATATTTTATTAACTACTAAATTAAAATAAATAAAATTAATATTTTTATTTATTAATTGATATAGTTATATGAGTTTTATAAATGGATTAAAATTGTTAACAATATTAATAATTTAATTAAATTAATATTGACAAAATTAAAAGAAAATAAAAAATTTTAATTAATCAATTTGGTAACCCAGAATATATTTAACTAGATGCTAGCCCATACAATGTGCAGATTAATCTTATTTTTTTTATATGATATCATTAATTGAAAATATATTTAACATTTGTATATAATATTTAGTAATGCGTATCTTTTAATACGCATAGCTAATTATAAACTAAGTGTTTATTTTTATATGTTCCTTTGATATGCCTATTTGTTAATATTCTACATTAATAATGAAACTTTTAAACAATGAGTTTATACATAAAATTCAATAATAAAAAAAAACTATAATGTGATCATAAAATTATATAATTTTAAGTATTATCTTTTAATTTTAAAAAGGATAAAATAATGACAGAATGGAGTGAATAGTATATAATTATAATTTTCACGATTTTCACGATTTTATTATATATTTTTTAATAAAAATATTATGAATTTTCAAGTTTCTTTCTTGAAGTGAAAACATATTTTTATTTTAATAATTGATTTTCTTAAATTATTTCTAATGTAATTGTAAAGTATTATATTCAATTTAAAAGAAAAAAAAATAATTCATGAAGGTTAAGAATAATGAGGAGATTAACGGAAAGAAAATAATAAAAATGACAAAAGAAAAAGAGTTTTTTAGAAAAGGGAAGGGGAAACTCAATTTTATTTAATTATGACATGATCATTTTTTTTAATTTTATTTTGAAATATTTGTGAAGTTATTGTGAATAAAAGTTAATTAAAAAATAATTTAGTTAAATTTCAATCAAATGTCATATATTATTACGTAGTTAAATCTTTGATTCAATCCTAATAAAACATAACAAGTTAGCGGTATGTGCACTTACACGTATTTAATATTATTTAATGATTTAATTTAATTTTATTATTTAATGAAATTATAAATATTTATTAATTTCATAAATTCTTTTTTATATTAAATTTCAAAAATTATATTTAATAATAATCATAATAATGAAATCTTTTAGGTCACTAGAATAAAAATTTTATTTTAATTCTATTTATTTTATTATGTTTAATTATGAATATTTATATATAAAACAATATTGTAATTGCATATTTCAAGAAAGATAATAATAATAATAATTTATCTGATTAAAAATAATTCTTTTTCCTTTAAACCTAGTATTATATCATTTAATATTGATATAAAATAACATAATCTGTTTATTTATAAATTATTATTTAATAAAAAATATAATTTACAAGATAAATTTTGAAGTGTGCTAAAAACACCAGTTATTCTATTTGTTCCTCCATCTATATATATATATATATATATATATATATATATATATATATATATTGCAGTAAATATAATTTGTTTATCTTTCTTATGTATCGCATATTATTAAGTTTTTAAGAATAATTATGTTAAAATATTTGCATTGTACTGTAAAGTATTTCTTTAGTAATTACATAAAGTATTATAAGGCTAAATTTTTAATCTATATTATTTATTGTTAATATTTTATATTTTTAATATACATTATTTTGACACACTTAAAAAATTTATGAAATCGTCAATGAGATAAGTCAAGGTAGTTTAAGAAGGAGACCACATGATACCTTAAAAAGATGAATTGGCTTATTTTGTATCTAACCAAATAAAAATAACAATTGAGATAAGATATGAAGTTACCTTTTGAGAGGGAGCCGTTGATTTGATTGTAACTCAAATTCAATATTTTTAAATTTATCAGATTATTTAATTCTGAACCATATATAGTTGTGCATGCAGAAAAATAAAAATAAAAGTAAAACATTATATATGAATTTATAATATAATTCATTTATAAAAGATTGCACTTATATAAAAAAAAAACTGTTTTGAAGAAATTTGATAATTTTCAAAACCTTCGCAGCATAATTTTTATATTATATATGTCGTGGCTAAATTATATAATATTTAACAAAAAAAATTATATAATATAATCTATATAAAAAAATCTTAAAACAATTGCTTAAACATGAAGATAAGTTTTTTATTTTCTATGTGATTTTGTAAAATTATCAAAAAAATTGAAAAATCCATTTATTTTTATAAATTAATCAATTTATAAATATAAATATATTGACTATCGAATATATTTTCTCTTGCACATAAGCATTTCAAGTTGTCCAGATTACTTAATTCTGAACCAAAAGAAAAACAAAATTGAAAATAATGTAATATTGACTCAAAAGTTGTAACAAAGTAATAAAAAAGAAATTATCAAAATAATATAATAATTCATACAATAAACTCGAACCAAATAAATAGCTACTAATAAGCAAGGCAGTGATGAATTCACAAAATCAATAAAAAAGTATTAAGGGTATATATTATGATAAAAAAAAATTTAAGAGTTTTAATATTTTTAAAAAAATTACCTACATGCAATTATTAGTTAAAAGACTGATTCAAAAAGTATACTTCTGAAAGTTTTTATTTATATAAAGAAAATATTTTTTTTAACAATGTTAATAATTATGCGTATTCAAAAAATTAAATTCATAGAAGCTAATTATAAATATTTTCTATAATTTTATTTTGACCTATTTTAAAAAATTTCTGAATTGAAGTCAAGTATTTTTTATAACCGAAAATAAAAATAACAAATGAGATGGGATATGAAGTTACCTTCAAATGAGAAGAGCCATGTTGACCCCGTGTAGCTCAAAATGAGCATTGATTTTGATGATAATAAAACTCAAAGAGAATCTATCTAACCTAACTTTAAAGTGTTATGTAGATTCTTTGTCTTATTCCTAAAGTATCTTTGAAGTTACATCTAAGGAGAAAGGATACTCAAAGGCATTTCAAGACAAATCCCAAATAAGAAAAGAACAAGACTATGGAAGCCAAGACTCAAAGAAAATGTATGAAAGGCATAGTGTTAGAGTCTTAGGTCTTTTGCGAAAAGAATGGATGAGAATTTAGTCATATGGAGCTCAAAATTGAAATTTTATTTTCTGATTACTTTTTCTCACATGACCTTAGACACTACTATTGAAACATTTTTTTTAAGGTCTAAATCATTTTACATTGCAAGTTGAGACATGCAGCTGTTGACTTAGTTTGCTAACTGGTTTGCTAAAATTTTTAGTTTGCTAATAAGTTTGCTAAAAAAGTTAGTTTACTAACCAGTTTGCTGACTGCTCCTAAAATTTTATTAGTTTGCTAATTAATCAGAGTTGCTCAACTTCACACAAAAGGACAAAATAACGGCTATTTTGTCTTGGGTAGTGTGTATAACGTTCCAAAAGGGTTTCAAACGGTCTAAAATGATTTGGGACTATAAATACACCTTCTTTACTTCATTTACATTTAATGAAAGCTTACATTTGAACTCCAACATTGATTTTTCATTTATTGCTTTCATTCAAGAGCTTTAAAGATTTTGAGCTACCATTGGCAAATCATCTCATCTCTTCTTTATAGTTTGATTTGTATTGAGTAAGAGTGAGTGTTGAAACATTGAATTGCATTTAAGAGAGGTTGTACAAGCACCTATTGAAGCTTGAGAGAGTAAGTGCTTGAGATAGCACTTGAGAAGGTTTCAAGCAACCTTGGCAAAAGCTTGGTGTTGAGAAATTGTAAAGGGCTTTTGGTCTCTTGCCTTCAAAAGAGCAAATAGTGGAGTGAAGACTCAAAGAGGGTTCTTTGAGAGAGTGGATGTAGGCTAGTTAAGCCGAACCACTATAAAAATCATTGTGTTTGATCTCTCTAACCTTGACCTCCTTAATTTTGTGCAATTTAAATTTTACTTGCTATACATGATATTGAATGTTGTTTGAATAGATTGAATTGATAAATTTGAGGACATATTGAGTGACTTGAGAAATTAATTGTATATTGTATGATACATGCCTTGTTAGATATTGCCATATACATTGATTGAGGGTTGAATTGCAACTTAGGAACACATTGTTGAAGCACATATTATTTTCTCTATATATAGAGTAGCACTTAGTTGAACAAAGTCACAATTTTTCATTAGGCTACAAGCAAGGGCCGAAAATTTGTTAAAGTCCAATTCACCCCCCCTCTTGGACTATTTTTGGGACAACAAATTGGTATCAGAGCTTGACTCTCTTGCTTAGGGTATTACAACCTTAGAGTGATCCATAATGGCTGGTTCATCTAGTAATACTATCAGTATACCCGCACCATTAGCTGAAGGCTACTCAATCACTAGACCACCACTCTTCAATGGCACTAATTATTCATTTTGGAAAGTAAGAATGAAAAATTTCATACAATCTGTAGATATTAATGCATGGAGAATTATTAAAAATGGTCCACATGTTCCTCAAAAGAATGGTACAGGAACTACAAAAGTTCCAAAACATGAAGATGAATATGATGACAATGATTGGAAGAAAATTTCTATAAATGCTAAAGCTATCAATATTTTGCATTGCTCACTTGACCTTAATGAATACAATCGTATTTCAGGATGTCAGTCAGCTAAGGAAATTTGGGATAAGCTTGAAGTCACTTATGAAGGAACTGATGTCGTTAAAGAGTCCAAAGCAAACCTTCTTATTCGAGATTATGAGCTGTTTGAAATGAGGCCAGGAGAATCAATTACGGATATGAGTACAAGGTTTACCGATCTTGTAAATCTTCTCAAAGCACTTGGTAAAAAGTTTGAGGAAGCTGAACTTGTGAAGAAAATTCTTAGATCACTTCCAAAATCTTGGGAAGCAAAGACTACAGTTATCCAAGATACCAAGGATTTTAAAACATTCACCTATGATGAACTCATTGGATCTCTCATTGCACATGAGATGGTATACAAGAAAGATGAAGTTGAAAATGAGCAAAAGAAAAAGAAAAGCATTGCTCTTGTGACACCCCTTACCCGTGTACAGTATACCCGAGTAAGTAATGCCACACGGTGTACCGGCACACTCTAATATACCTTAATTAATTTATATCATGCTTTTGAGTATAATTTATGAAATATAATTTATTTAAGCCATTTATCAAAAGTATTATTCATTTAAGGTTCCGAAAATTTTAAAGAAAATCCGGCGGAGTACCGGCTAAAAATGGAGAAAATAGTTCTTCGGAACCTGTTAAAAACACTTCCAATAAATAAATTCATTCATTCTCAACTCCAATATCATCACAAAACTCAATATCAAGATCTCAACATTTCAATTTCAATTCTCAATCATCCATCACATGTGATGATCACATATAAATCATAAATAACCATTTACTTTTCCATTCACAAATACAATTTTCATAATTTACATAAACCTCAATATACATTACATAAGTTTAATTACATATGAGAAAATCAAAATTAAGTCACAAAATGTCAAAATGACACCTAGTGTCCTACCAATGCACTGCAGAAGTTGATGTGACACGGACATTGTGCAGAGCTGCAGGATGGACTCACCCAGTCTGTGGTCTACTGGGCTCACGATCTGTATCTCCAGTATCTACGCGTGGCAAAAGCAACGCGCTAAGCAATAATGCTTAGTGGTGCAATAATATAATAAAAGAAAATAGCAAGAAATTAAATGTGTAGTAAATGTATATGTTTTATTTGTTTGGTATTTGTATATCATTTACTTTGTCCACTTTTATTCATTTGGTTGCCCCAAGTAACCTACACTAGACGACTTGAATGGATAACGGGTAAACTGGCACTGGGTATCTAGTACCTCGGGCCGTCACACCATCGGTCGCATATGCATCTCCCGGTGTGCAATAGAACAGCTACCAAGCTGTAAATAATCTCAGGCACAAGGCCAAATCTCAATGCAAGGTCAGAATGGCTAAAAGCCATAAAATCACGGAATGGCATATTGCCATGTGCAGTACTGCTAACTGAACCCTATTGGCATGCCAAATTATCCAAACTAATCTTGTTAGGTATACTAGGGCATTTGAAACTTTTAAATTCTTCACTTTGTGAATTTCAAGTTTTTGGTGTCACTATTCACCTCATTGGTCAACAAAAATGTTGACTTTTGGATAGAAAATATGTACATTGACTTTGGCACTCCCAATATACCACATTTTACATTTAAAACTTGTTAGAATTGGTCACCATTACCATTTCTAACTTAAAACCAAGAGGGCAAAAAATTTCAGTTTTTGAAGCATATGTTTACTGTTCCATTAAGCACTGTTGCAGTGAGAATTTGAAGAAATGACAAACATGAAAGTTGTTCCTTATTTTGTCTAGTTGAATTTCCTTTTTTGAATCACTCCATTTGGAGTTTTGTAGCTCCAGATATGGTCCAAAAACCACAGCTGACCGGATTGCCAATCTGCAGAATTGACCATATCTACAGTAACATGAAAAGTGACTGCCACTGCCATTTGGGTTAGGTTCTGGCCATAATTTGGGGTAGGTTTCTTCATGAAAGTTGTTTGTCTATGTCTTAACTTGTTGCTGCAAAAATTTCAGGTCAATTAACCAAATCTACAGTGAGTTATGGCCAAATGAACAGTTACTGTTCATTTGGTCATTCTGCAGAATCAGTTGCAGGGTATCCGGATTGGGGCCAAGTTTTGGTCCTCTTGCTTTGGTCTTTTGGGCATGGTTTCTTCAGAAAAAATGTGCCATTATAAGCCTAGTTTCATTTCCAATTGGCCAAACACCAATTGGACCAACACAGCCAAAGTTATGGCTGTGTAATTGGACTAAAATTTCAGTCCATTGCTGCTGTCCTAGGGCAGCTTACACCTTCACTTTGCCATACTATTTTTCAGTCCAAATTGTGGTCAACTTACCTAAAATGGTCACTTATTGACCATTAGAGTGTTCTTTAACAGTTTGATAAGTCAAGTCAATTTTTACTTCTCAAAACCCTAATGTCCAATTCAATTTACCCATAAACCTCAATTAGCACACTAGTTCAACATCCATGCATATTCATACCTTAAACATCATTTCTATCCACTCTAAATTCATCAAAACAATCAAACTCATCCTTCCTTAGGGCTGCCGAAAATTTGAAGATGCCCTAACATATATAATTTACTTCATTTTCTTACAATTTCTTAACTCAAAATGATGCTCTAACAAGGATTAAAGGAGTGAGAGTGAAAGTATAGCACTAACCTCTTTGCTCAACTTATTGAGCTTGTGAAAACTCTAGAATTCCTCTTCTTTGTGGCTGCCTAGAGACACCTTGTGATGTGGGGATAAGTTTTAGTGAATAGAGTAGGGAAATTTATGGTGAAATAAGGGGAGAACTTGAGCTTTGGTTGAACGATTAATGGAGGTTTAGGGCAATCAAGGTTTCGGCTGGCTTTTTGGGGAGGGAGATGGCTGCTGCAATTTTTGGTTATTTGGTCTTCATTTAGTCTCTTTATTAGTTAGTCAAATGATGGCTTAATTGTGATTGGTTGGTAATTTTAAATGACATCACAATGATGTCATAAATTGCATATGTTGTATTTTTCTTTTCTTTCCTCCACTACTCATTTTCAATTTAATTTCTAGTAATGTTTCTTCATATTTTATGTCATATTAATTATTTACTTAGCTGGACAAGTCGGCCAAAAATCACCTCTGAAGGAGAAATGACCAAAATGCCCTCCGTTCGGCTCAACGGGTCAAAATTGTCTGTACCGATTGAAAAATTTTCCTAGGTATTTTCTTGGCATTCTAATGCCATAGGAACCTCAATGACCCTTCTCTGGAGTCCCAAAAATTATTTTATAATTTTTCCCCCGGGTCTAGGGCTCCTCGTTCAGAACCGCAACTTCCCTCTGTTTACCCTCGCTAGGGCACCACTGCTTAACTTGGTTGTATTTTATTTCTAAAATTTTTACTAAATTTTTCTTATTAATATTTGAGTTAATTATGGTTTCGACTTTAGTTTAAATATTTTTCTCGATGTTCTGTCCATGGGACCAACACCGGTCACCTAAGCAGAGAATGTACGAGTTGCTACCGGAGGGTGTTACAACTCTTCCTCTAATTTAAATTTCGTCCTCGAAATTTACCTGATGCAAACAGTTGAGGGAACTGTTGCCTCATCGTTTCTTCACTTTCCCAAGTTGCCTCCTCGGTGTTGTGGTGCCTCCAAAGCACTTTCACCAGTGGAATCTGCTTATTCCTCAACTCTTTTACTTCCCGAGCCAGGATCCGTAGAGGTTCTTCTTCATATGTCAAATCCGGTTGTATTTCAATTTCTTCTCTGGAGATGACATGTGAAGGATCTGAGTGCTATCTTCTGAGCATGGACACGTGGAACACATTGTGGATCTTGTCCAGCTCTGGTGGTAAAGCTAGCCTATAGGCCACTGGACCCACACGTTCAATGACTTCATATGGGCCAATGAATCTAGGGCTCAACTTACCTTTTCTTCCAAACCTCAACACTTTCTTCCATGGTGACACCTTGAGGAACACTTTGTCGCCAACCACATATTCTATTTCTTTTCTCTTTAAGTCGACATAGGATTTACATGCATGCGAGGCAACCTTCGATTGGCTTTGATTAGTTTCACTTTCTCCTCGACTGTTTCACCAGTGTCCGCCCTACCGCTTGTCTTCGCCCAATTCAGTCCCGGACTGCTGAGTTCTATATTTTCTCCCATACAAAGGCTTCATACGGCCATTTGGATGCTAGCTTGGTAGATATTGTTGTATGCAAATTCTGACGGTGGGCGGTATCTATCCCAACTTACCTCAAACTCAATGACACAACTCCTCAGCATATCCTCAAGGACCTGACATATATTTCATGTTATTGTTATCATTTCAATTCAATATTTGTATCAATTCCACTGGTTTCAATTGTTTACCTGGATTACTCTTTCTGATTGCCCATCCGTCTGAGGATGGAAAGCTGTGCTGAAGTGGAGTTGTGTACCCAAGGACTCATGCAACTTCTTCCAAAATCTCGATGTAAACCTTGGGTCTCGATCAGATATGATGGATAGTGGAATTCCATGCAGTCTAACTATCTCACTGATATACAATTCTGATATAACTTCTCCAGTGAGTAGTCAGTCCTAATCGGCGAGAAAGTGTCGACTTTGTCAATCTATCAACTACCACCCATGCTGCATCATGTTTCTTCCGGGTGAGAGGTAGCCCACTTACAAAATCCATGGTGACTCGATCCCATTTCCATTCAGGTATGCGTATAGGCTGCAGCAAACCCGATGGAACTTGATGTTCTGCCTTGACTTGCTGACATGTCAAGCATTTAGTCACATAGTCAGCTATGTCTTTCTTCATACCAGCCACCAATATCAAGCTTGGATCATGATACATCTTTGTACTTCCAGGTGCATAGCATATACACCGTGTGTGCCTCTTTTAGAATATTAGCTTTCAATTCCCCATCATCCGTACACAGTCTTCCTTTGTAACACGTACACCCATCCGCCTTCACCTCATAGTCGGTTGCTTTTTCCTCGAGATTTTGCTCATAATAGCCATTAACTTTTCATCCGCCTTTTGCCCATCTAAAATCTGCAGTGTGAGTTTGGCCTCACTGCAACTCAGCCAAAATAGCTCCATCTCGAACCAAAGATAGACGGGCATTCAATGATCTCAAAGTCGTCATGGATTTTCTGCTCAAAGCATCAAGAACTACATTTGCCTTCCCGTGATGGTAGTCAATTACACAATCATAATCCTTCAGAACTCAATCCATCGCCTCTGTCTAAGGTTGAGCTCCTTCAGGTTGGCAAGTATTTTAGGCTTTTGTGGTCCGTGTAAATGTAGCATTTTTCACCATACAGTAATGCCTCCATATCTTCATCACGAAGATAATTGCTGCGAGCTCTAGATCATGGGTAGGGTAGTTCTGCTCATGTGGCCTTAATCGCTGGAAGCATAGGCGACCACCTTCCCTCTTGCATCAATACACACCCTAACCCATTATGTGAGGCATCACTATAGACCACGAAGTCCTTTCGACACCTGTGCTGCTGGTGCCTCTGTCAACATAGCCTTCAACTTCTCAAAACTGGTCTGACACTTGTCATTACACTCAAATTTGACATTCTTATGTAACAACTTGGTCATTGTAGCAGCTATTAATGAAAATCCTTCACAAATCTCTGTAATACCCAGCTAGCCCCAAGAAGCTTCGACCTCGCTTGTATTCTGGGAGGCTTCCATTCCATCATCGCTTCTATTTTCTTGGGATCCACCTAATCCCATCAATCGACACTATGTGTCCAAGGAATGCAATCTCATTCACCAAAAGTCACACTTGGACAACTTAGCATACGACTTCTTTTCTCGTGGTTTGCAGAACAATCCTCAAATGCCCATCATGTTCTTCCCGGTCTTGGAATACACCAAAATATCATCAATAAAGACCACTACGATCCGATCTACGTTTGGATGTAAGATACGTTTCATAAGTTACATGAATGCCTCTGGTGCATTTGTTAGGACAAATGTCATCACTTGGAACTCATAAGTGCCATATTGTGTCGTGTATGCATTCTTTGGCACATCTGCATCCTTTACCCTCAACTGATGATACCTCGATGCGAGATCAATCTTAGAAAATACTCCTGCTCCCTTCAACCGATCAAAGCAGATCATCAATTCTAGGCAACGGATATTTGTTCTTCACGATCACTTTATTCAACTGCCAGAATCAATGCAAAGCCTCAAAGTCCCATCCTTCTTTTTCACAAAGACTAGAGCTCCCCATGGTGACACATGGGCGTATGAACCCCTTATCCAAAGAACTCTTGCAATCGAAGTTTTCAACTCTCTCAATTCGATGGGTGCCATCCTATAAGGAGCAATGGAAATGGGTCTTTGTGCAGTTGTCTCAATAGCAAATTCAACTTCCCTTTCTGGTGGCAAACCAGGCAACTCTTCAGGAAATACCTCTAGGAAGTCTCTCACTGTGGTTATGTCACTCAGGTTTGGCTTAGCCTGCCTAGTATCCACCACATGTGCTAGGTAGGCTTCACAGCCTTTTCTCATCATTCTTCTTGCAATAGTGGCTGAGATGACATTGGACAAGAAATTTGTCCTTTCCCCCACAACTGTGATCTCATTACCCTTAGAAGTTTTCAAAGAAATCCTCTTCAGTTTACAATTAACTATTGCCTGATGACGTGACAACCAGTCAAATCCCAAAATCACGTCGAACTCATGGAAAGGCAACTCAATTAAGTCTGCCAAGAATTCATACCCTTGAATCTTTAACGGGCAACCCTTGTATACCTTGTTCACCACTACACTGTGGCCCAATGGATTAGTGACTAGAATGTCTTGGTCACTCTCCCCTACTAGTATCCCCCTTTCTACGGGTAGGTTGATGCAGATATATGAATGAGTGGATCCTGGATCCACCAATGCATGCACAGGTGTGTTGTAGAGGGAGAACGTACCCCTGATGACATCCGGGGCATCTTGCCCCTCCTGAGCTCTCATGGCATAAGCTCTTGCTGGTGGTCTGCTGTCAGGCCTCTCTACTGGCTCAGATGCAGGCCTCTGTGATGGTCCAACAGCCTCAGATTTACCAGATTTTCTACCTCTCTGTGGTAGAAAATCTGTCCTTTTCCCCAAAACTGTGATCTCATTACCCTTAGAAGTTTTCAAAGAAATCCTCTTCAGTTTACAATTAACTATTGCCTGATGACGTGACAACCAGTCAAATCCCAAAATCACGTCGAACTCATGGAAAGGCAACTCAATTAAGTCTGCCAAGAATTCATACCCTTGAATCTTTAACGGGCAACCCTTGTATACCTTGTTCACCACTACACTGTGGCCCAATGGATTAGTGACCAGAATGTCTTGGTCACTCTCCCCTACTAGTATCCCCCCTTCTACGGGTAGGTTGATGCAGATATATGAATGAGTGGATCCTGGATCCACCAATGCATGCACAGGTGTGTTGTAGAGGGAGAACGTACCCCTGATGACATCTGGGGCATCTTGCCCCTCCTGAGCTCTCATGGCATAAGCTCTTGCTGGTGGTCTGCTGTCAGGCCTCTCTGCTGGCTCAGATGCAGGCCTCTGTGATGGTCCAACAGCCTCAGATTTACCAGATTTTCTACCTCTCTGTGGTAGAAAATCTGTCCTTTCCCCCACAACTGTGATCTCATTACCCTTAGAAGTTTTCAAAGAAATCCTCTTCAGTTTACAATTAACTATTGCCTGATGACGTGACAACCAGTCAAATCCCAAAATCACGTCGAACTCATGGAAAGGCAACTCAATTAAGTCTGCCAAGAATTCATACCCTTGAATCTTTAACGGGCAACCCTTGTATACCTTGTTCACCACTACACTGTGGCCCAATGGATTAGTGACTAGAATGTCTTGGTCACTCTCCCCTACTAGTATCCCCCTTTCTACGGGTAGGTTGATGCAGATATATGAATGAGTGGATCCTGGATCCACCAATGCATGCACAGGTGTGTTGTAGAGGGAGAACGTACCCCTGATGACATCCGGGGCATCTTGCTCCTCCTGAGCTCTCATGGCATAAGCTCTTGCTGGTGGTCTGCTGTCAGGCCTCTCTGCTGGCTCAGATGCAGGCCTCTGTGATGGTCCAACAGCCTCAGATTTACCAGATTTTCTACCTCTCTGTGGTGCAGGAGCAGTGCATGTCGCTTGTGTTGGAGCAATTTGTAGTTCTCTGCGTGGACGGTTCCTTAATCGATGCTCTGTTGACCCACACGTCAAGTAGGCACCGCCACTCTCCAACACTTCTTATGCCACTTCAGGCGGTGTGGACATGCAGTTGCCGGGCTGGTCCTGAACCCCATCCTCGAGAGCGCCCACCGATGGTGTGGACCGACCTCTCCTAGGGGTGAATCGTGGCTGGGCCCCGAGATCGACCACGACCTGGATCGAGCCAACTCGTGCAGAGGACCCTTGAACTTCTTCCCAAATGCAGAGCCGAACTAGACGACACTGGGCCCCTCTTCCGCTATCTTTCCCTTCGAGTCCGCTCCGATTCTTACTTTTTCAACCTTTATTGCAGCTTCCACTAACTTGGTAAATTTCAGTGATTCCCAAGGCGGTGAGCTGGATCTTGATGTTATCATTTAGTCCCTCTTCAAATCTCTTGCACCTTTCACCGTTAGGGACTATCTCCCTTCCATAGCGGCTCAATCTTACGAATTCCTTCTCATATTCGCCATCGACATACTGCCTCGCCAGTTAATAAACTCTCTTCTTCTCTCTTCCAGGTATACAATACCCACATATTTCTTCTTGAATTCAGAGAGGAAGAAGTCCCAAGTTACAGCTTCTGGCTGCACTTCACTGGACACCGTGTCCCACCACTCATAAGCATCATCTTGCAACAGAGATATGGCAGCCTCTAAATTTTGCTCTGGGGTGCAGTGGAGTTGTTTTAGAACTCTGCCTGTTCTGTTCAACCAATTCTCGGCTGCCACAGAATCATCTTCTCTCTTGCCATATAAATCCACTAACCCAAACTTTCTTAACCTTTCAGTGTGATTTACTTGTGGAGCTGGTGGTGGTGGTGGTGCTGGCATTACCCCGGCCATTTGTCTAAAGAAATTGGCCATTTGTTGAAACATGGCCTGTCGAGGCTGAGCGGGCTCTGCCTGAGCTGGTGGAGCAGGTTCTCCCATGCCCCCAGTCTCAGCTGCTGCAGGTGGAGCATGACTCTCCACTTCCTCCTCAACAGCTCTCTGAGATGAAGGGTCCATATCCTATTCAAAATAAGAAAGATAAACAGATCTGCATTAGTGTCACCTCGACTCTTACAAATGCAATGCATGGTATGGACTCAATCTAGGCCCAGAAATGCCTAAACCGTGCTCTGATACCACTAAATGTGACACCCCGTACCCGTGTACAGTATACCCGAGTAAGTAATGCCACACGGTGTACCGGCACACTCTAATATACCTTAATTAATTTATATCATGCTTTTGAGTATAATTTATGAAATATAATTTATTTAAGCCATTTATCAAAAGTATTATTCATTTAAGGTTCCGAAAATTTTAAAGAAAATCCGGCGGAGTACCGGCTAAAAATGGAGAAAACAGTTCTTCGGAACCTGTTAAAAACACTTCCAATAAACAAATTCATTCATTCTCAACTCCAATATCATCACAAAACTCAATATCAAGATCTCAACATTTCAATTTCAATTCTCAATCATCCATCACATGTGATGATCACATATAAATCATAAATAACCATTTACTTTTCCATTCACAAATACAATTTTCATAATTTACATAAACCTCAATATACATTACACAAGTTTAATTACATATGAGAAAATCAAAATTAAGTTACAAAATGTCAAAATGACACCTAGTGTCCTACCAATGCACTGCAGAAGTTGAGGTGACACGGACACTGTGCAGAGCTGCAGGATGGACTCACCCAGTCTGTGGTCTACTGGGCTCACGATCTATATCTCCAGTACCTACGCGTGGCAAAAGCAACGCGCTAAGCAATAATGCTTAGTGGTGCAATAATATAATAAAAGAAAATAGCAAGAAATTAAATGTGTAGTGAATGTATATGTTTTATTTGTTTGGTATTTGTATATCATTTACTTTGTCCACTTTTATTCATTTGGTTGCCCCAAGTAACCTACACTAGACGACTGGACTGGATAACGGGTAAACTGGCACTGGGTATCTAGTACCTCGGGCCGTCACACCATCGGTCGCATATGCATCTCCCGGTGTGCAATAGAACAGCTACCAAGCTGTAAATAATCTCAGGCACAAGGCCAAATCTCAATGCAAGGTCAGAATGGCTAAAAGCCATAAAATCACAGAATGGCATATTGCCCTGTGCGATCGCTAACTGAACCCTATTGGCATGCCAAACTATCCAAACCAATCTTGTTAGGTATACTAGGGCATTTGAAACTTTTAAATTCTTTACTTTGTGAATTTCAAGTTTTTGGTGTCACTATTCACCTCATTGGTCAACAAAAATGTTGACTTTTGGATAGAAAATATGTACATTGACTTTGGCACTCCCAAATATACCACATTTTACATTTAAAACTTGTTAGAAGTGGTCACCATTACCATTTCTAACTTAAAACCAAGAGGGCAGAAAATTTCAGTTTTTGAAGCATATGTTTACTGTTCCATTAAGCACTGTTACAGTGAGAATTTGAAGAAATGACAAACATGAAAGTTGTTCCTTATTTTGTCTAGTTGAATTTCCTTTTTTGAATCACTCCATTTGGAGTTTTGTAGCTCCAGATATGGTCCAAAAATCACAGCTGACCGGATTGCCAATCTGCAGAATTGACCATATCTCTGATAACATGACGATGGATCGCCACTGCCATTTGGGTTAGGTTCTGGCCATAATTTGGGGTAGGTTTCTTCATGAAAGTTGTTTGTCTATGTCTTAATTGTTGCTGTAAAAATTTCAGGTCAATTGACCAAATCTGATGAGTTATGGCCAAATGAGCGATTCTTGCTCATTCTGAGAATCGATTCTGGTATCCGAATTGGGGCCAAGTTTTGGTCCTCTTGTTTTGGTCTTTTGGGCATGGTTTCTTCAGCAAAAATGTGCCATTATAAGCCTAGTTTCATGTCCAATTGGCCAAACACCAATTGGACCAACACAGCCAAAGTTATGGCTGTGTAATTGGACTGAAATTTCACCATTGCTTTGCCCTAGGGCAACTTACACCTTCACTTTGCCATACTATTTTTCAGTCCAAATTGTGGTCAACTTACCTAAAATGGTCACTTATTGACCATTAGAGTGTTCTTTAACAGTTTGATAAGTCAAGTCAATTTTTACTTCTCAAAACCCTAATGTCCAATTCAATTTACCCATAAACCTCAATTAGCACACTAGTTCAACATCCCTGCATATTCATACCTTAAACATCATTTCTATCCACTCTAAATTCATCAAAACAATCAAACTCATCCTTCCTTAGGGCTGCCGAAAATTTGAAGATGCCCTAACATATATAATTTACTTCATTTTCTTACAATTTCTTAACTTAAAATGATGCTCTAACAAGGATTAAAGGAGTGAGAGTGAAAGTATAGCACTAACCTCTTTGCTCAACTTATTGAGCTTGTGAAAACTCTAGAATTCCTCTTCTTTGTGGCTGCCTAGAGACACCTTGTGATGTGGGGATAAGTTTTAGTGAATAGAGTAGGGAAATTTATGGTGAAATAAGGGGAGAACTTGAGCTTTGGTTGAACGATTAATGGAGGTTTAGGGCAATCAAGGTTTCGGCTGGCTTTTTGGGGAGGGAGATGGCTGCTGCAATTTTTGGTTATTTGGTCTTCATTTAGTCTCTTTATTAGTTAGTCAAATGATGGCTTAATTGTGATTGGTTGGTAATTTTAAATGACATCACAATGATGTCATAAATTGCATATGTTGTATTTTTCTTTTCTTTCCTCCACTACTCATTTTCAATTTAATTTCTAGTAATGTTTCTTCATATTTTATGTCATATTAATTATTTACTTAGCTGGACAAGTCAGCCAAAAATCACCTCTGAAGGCGAAATGACCAAAATGCCCTCCGTTCGGCTCAACGGGTCAAAATTGTCTGTACCGATTGAAAAATTTTCCTAAGTATTTTCTTGGCATTCTAATGCCATAGGAACCTCAATGACCCTTCTCTGGAGTCCCAAAAATTATTTTATAATTTTTCACCCGGGTCTAGGGCTCCTCGTTGCGAGAACCGCAACTTCCCTCTGGTTTACCTGTCGCTAGGGCACCGGCTCGTTTAACTTGGTTGTATTTTATTTCTAAAATTTTTACTAAATTTTTCTTATTAATATTTGAGTTAATTATGGTTTCTGACTTTAGTTTAAATATTTTTCCGGATGTTCTAGCTGTCCGGACCGACACCGGTCACCGGAACAGTAGAATGTACGGAGTTGCTACCGGGAGGGTGTTACAGCTCTCAAGTCAAATAAGGATGAAGATAAGAAGAAAGGAGTTGCATTCAAAGCTGACTCAAGTGACAACTCAAATGCTTCAAGTGATGATGATGATGAAATGGCTATGCTTGCAAGAAAATTTAAAAGAGCTTTCAAGAAGGGAGGAAGCAAATACAAGAAATTCTTGAAAAAGTATACTCCCAAGGATAAACACTTCAGGGATTCAAAAGAAGAAATTGTATGCTATGAGTGTCACAAACCTGGACATATCAAGCCCAAATGTCCATTACTTAAAAAGAAGAAAGGAAAAGAAGATAGGAGCAAGAAAGCTATGAAAGTAGTATGGAGCAACAGTGAAGAATCTTCGAATGATGAATCAAGTGACAAAGAGACTGCTCTTCTTTGTATGATGGCACTTGAGGAGAAAGTCGAGAGTTCACAAAAGGAAGAAGAAAGCGACAATGAGGTAAATTCTTATGAATCTCCTAACGTAGAAGAACTTGAACTTGCATTTGCTAGAGTATATGATGAGTATAGAAATTACAAGAGAAAGTGCACTAAAATGAATTTAGAAATTGAATCATTGAGATCACAAAATATTGCCATGTCCAATGTGTATAAAGAAAATGAATTTTACAAAGGACAAATTGCCTTGTTTAAAGAACTAGACTTAGAGTTGAAAACCTCAAATGAAACTTGTGAAATGCTCATTGAGAAAAATAAAGTTCTTGAAGCTAAAGTAGAGTCTTTGACAAATGATTTGGCAAAATTTACAAAAGGAAAAGAAACTCTAGATGTACTTCTTGGAAACCAAAGAATTTCAAATGAAAAGTATGGAATTGGTTTTGATGGTTTCATGAACTATGACAAGTACAAGAATTATTTCATTAAAGCATCTACATTCTCTTTGCCTAATGTTACATGTTATTATTGCAATAAAAGAGGTCATATGATTAGTTCTTGTGCACTTAGGAAAGGTCATCTTAAGGTAAAGAAGGTATGGGTACCAAAGGGAACCTTACCTAAGGTCACTAAGCCCCAAGGACCCAAAGTTGCTTAGGTACCTAAAGCTCAGTGATTAAAATTCAGGTTTGTTTCAAAGGGATGAAGGAGAGTGATAAATGGTATATAGATAGTGGTTGTTCAAAGCACATGACCGGTGAAAAGGACAAGTTTTCAGAAATCACAATGAAAGATGGAGGATATGTAAAATTTGGAGATAAAGGAAAAGGAAAAATAATTGGAAATGGCACAATTGGAACCAAACCTTGTATTGAAGATGTGTCGCTTGTTGAAGGTTTGAAATACAACTTGCTAAGTGTAAGCCAACTGTGTGATAAAGGTTTTGAGGTAAAGTTCACTTCTTCTCTATGTACAATCAATAACTTAGATAATGATACATTGTTCATTGCCAATAGATCCAATAATGTGTACTTGCTTGACATGAATAATTTTGAAACTAATCATGGTACATGTCTAGTGTCTCTTGATAACTCTAGTTATTTGTGGCATAGAAGACTGGGTCATGCAAGCATGCATACACTCTCAAAATTGTCTAAGAAAGAACTTGTTAATGGTCTTCCTAAGATTAATTATGAAAATGAATTTCAATGTAGAGCATGTGCACTAGGAAAGCATACCAGAGCATCTTTTAAATCTAAAAATATTGTGTCTACCACTAGGCCATTAGAATTGCTTCATCTTGATTTATTTGGACAGTAAACCGAATCCTACTAGTCTTGGTGGGAAGTCATATGCTTTAGTTATTGTTGATGACTATTCAAGATATACATGGACATTTTTCCTTGCTCACAAAGATGAAACTTTTGAAAAATTCACTTCTTTCAGTAAAATGGTTCAAAATGAAAAAGGCTTTTGCATCTCATCTATAAGAAGTAACCATAGAACTGAATTTGAAAATCATTTATTTGAGAAATATTGTGATAAATATGGAATCAACAATAATTTTTGAGCTCCTAGAACACCACAACAAAATGGGGTAGTAGAAAGGAAAAATAGGACTTTGCAAGAAATGACTAGAACTATGTTGAGTGAAAATAATTGCCAAAGTACTTTTGGGCTGAAGCCGTTAATACATCTTGCTATGTGTTGAATAGAGTTTTGATTAGACCAATTTTGAAAAAGACCCCCTATGAGCTGTGGAAAGGAAGAAAACCAAATATCTCATATTTCAAAGCATTTGGCTGTATGTGCTATATTTTAAATAACAAGAAGGATAACTTAAAGAAATTTGATGCTAAATCCGATGAATGAATCTTTCTTGGGTATTCAACAAAGAGTAAAGCCTATAGAGTGTTCAATAGAAGAACTTTGGTTATTGAGGAAACTATTCATGTTTTGTTTGATGAGACTAACCCTTCTATCAGAAGGAAAAATGTTTGTGATGATAATAATGAGCAGGTTTTTGGAAAAGAAAATATAATATCAAGTCAAGAAATGGAACAAATTGATGACAAAGATGAAAAAACTCAAGGAGAAACCACAATAGATGTCCATGATGCCAATGAAGAAATGCCAAATTTGGAAGAATTACAAGTAAATGAGCCTCAACATGAAGATTTACCTAAAGAATGGAGATTCCATAGAAATCATCCCCAAGAAGACATTATTGATGATCCATCTCAGAGGATGATGACTAGAGCACAATTGAGAAGATATTTTGGTAATGTTGCTTTTGTTTCACAAATTGAACCTAAATGTTTTGAAGATGCTCAAAATGATGAAAGTTGGATTCTTGCCATGCAAGAAGAACTAAATCAATTTGAGAGAAATAAAGTTTGGAATTTATTGCCTAGACCAAAAGATCATTCAATTATTGGTACTAAATGGGTTTTTAGAAACAAAATGGATGAAAAAGGCAATGTTGTTAGGAACAAAGCTAGACTAGTGGCTCAAGGCTACAACCAAGAGGAAGGGATTGATTTTGATGAAACCTTTGCTCCGGTTGCTAGAATTGAAGCTATTAGAATGTTGTGTGCCTTTGCATGTTACAAGGATTTTATGCTTTATCAAATGGATGTCAAGAGTGCATTTTTAAATGGTTATATTGATGAGGAAGTGTATGTTGCACAACCTCCAGGCTTTGAAAATCATGAGCATCCAAATCATGTTTATAAACTTATTAAAGCTTTATATGGTTTAAAACAAGCTCCTAGAGCATGGTATGAAAGGCTTAGTAAATTCCTTTTACAAAATGATTTCCAAAGAGGCAAAGTGGACACAACACTTTTTGTTAAGAAGCATCATAATGATATGCTCATTGTGCAAATTTATGTTGATGATATAATTTTTGGTGCTACTAATGAATCTCTTTGCAAGAAATTTTCTAAGATTATGCAGAATGAATTTGAAATGAGCATGATGGGTGAGCTCACATTCTTCCTTGGACTTCAAATTAAGCAAATGAAAGATGGCATCCTCATAAATCAATCAAAGTATATCAAGGATATGCTAAAGAAATTTAAGATGGAAGATTTGAAGAGCATGGGCACTCCTATGAGTTCAACAATTAAAATGAACAGTGATGAAAAAGGTAAAGAAGTAGATACCAAGCTTTATAGAGGTATGATTGGCTCTCTTTTGTATCTTCGCATCTAGACCAGACATACACTTTAGTGTTTGCTTGTGTGCAAGATTTCAATCATGTCCAAAAGAATCCCATCTAAGTGCAGTTAAAAGGATTTTTAGATATCTCATTAGCACACACTCAATTGGTTTATGGTATCCAAAATGTGAATCATTTAATCTTGTTGGCTATAGTGATTCGATTTTCTTTGGAAGTAGATCGATAGAAAAAGTACTTGGTACTTGTCAATTTCTTGGTCTTGCATGGTTTCTTGGCACAAGAAGAAACAAACTTCGAGAGCTTTATCTACAAATGAGGCGAATATATAGTCACTGTAGTTGTGTTGCTCAAATTTTATGGATGAAACAACAATTGGAAGATTTGGTTTAAAATATAATCTTGTTCCAATTAGGTGTGACAACACAAGTGCCATAAACTTGATCAAAAATCCAGTCCAACATTCAAGAACAAAACATATTGAGATCAGACATCATTTTATTAGAGATCTTGTTCAAAATGGAAATATCAAAATAGAGTTTGTTGCCTCTGAAAATCAACTTGCTGACATTTTTACAAAACCTCTTACTGAAGAAAGATTTTGTAGAATTAGAAGGGAAATTGGCATGTGTGAACCATTTGTTTGAAATTCAATTCATAATAATTTCATTTTGTCCAATGTGTGAGTGATCTGTTGTGATATAGGTTTGATAAGAAATCTTTAAAGGATATTAGCTAACTAGTTTATGTACTCGTGAAATTAGTTTACTAAGTTGTATGCTAATATTGCGTGACCAAAATTAGTTTGCTATATCATGTACTGTTCAAATTTCAAATCAAAAGGTGATTGTGCTTGAAATTTTCTGCGTGTCCAGCAATGCATTTATCCTTTCACATTTGATATCACATTCTCAGTGCTGTGTCAGACATGTAGAAATGTTTATTTGTGCATATAGGGATAGATAGACTTGTTTGAAATATAAAATAATAAAAAAAAGGGGGAAAACAAGTTTAGTTGAAAGTACAGTGACACTGAAAAGCGCGGGACTCAAGAGGACTTAAACGCTCTGCCACACGAAACCCCCACGCTCTCTCTCCTCTGCATCGATTCCCGACTCCTCCCAAAACAAACCCATTCTCTCTTTCCGGCAAAATATACCCTAATCTATCAAACATCTCGACTCTCCCTTCCTATTCCACTCCTCACTTACTGAAAAGCCATTATCAGATTTTTTATGGCTCGCGCCAAATGAAAGTCCTCTGTTGCTGCGGCTGCTTCGTCTTCCTCCTCAGCCTCTGACGATGTCCCTGTCGCCACATTGTGAAAGAAAATGAAAGGGAAGAAAACCTTACCTGCATCAAAATCAGCTAGTGAGTCTTCAAATCCATCCAAGGGTGTCGAACCCACTAAAACGATGCCAGAATAGAAAAAGAAATGATAGAAGTCAGGGATGGATACCCAACGAAAAATGCGTGCCGTAAAATCTTCAGGCCCAGTGGATAAAGCACTATTAGATTGCAAATTTATCAAATGGGAGTACTTCAATCAGGTAAACTTTCAATTCAAAGAGCTTTTTGAGTTTTAAGGATGGTTGGATGTGTGTGAATGTGCAAATAAGTATTACCCTAGGCTTGTTCAAGAGTTTTATAGAAACATGATAACTTTTTATGATGAGGAAATATTTGAAGTGATTTTGAATAACATTACATATGGTGTTTATGTTGAACTTATAGCCACGGCTTTGAAATTGCCCAATGATGGAAATAAAATTTCCACACATAAGGATGTTGCTAGGGTGGCAGGATTCAATTTGGTTGAGTTTGAAAATGAGGTGTTCCCTGTTAACACTGCCGCAAATAAAAAGTCCACCAGTACAAAAGCCCTACAACATATCAAAATCATTCACAGTATGGTGAACTACATTTTCTGTCCTAAATCTGGTAGTTATGGTTATTTGAGTCACTTAGACATGTGTATTATGTGGCACATTGTGAATAAAGTTAGGATGAATTTGGCTTATTTAATTTTCAAGAACATGTGCAAAGCGTATGGGATTGGAAAACTGCCTTATGCACATCTGTTGACTGCTGTGTTTAAAGAGCTAAATGTGAATGTCTCTAAGGAAAGCTCTAGGGCTGATTTGATGGTACTCAGAGAAATACACTCTGACACTGATGGGAGAAAGAAAAGATTTGAAAAGGGTGGTTCCTCCTCTGCTAAGGTTGATTCTAAGTCTGCTAGTGAATTTTTGAGTGAACTTCAAGGGATAAAAGCTACTGTTAATGAACAATTTAGTTCAACCAATCAGTCCCTTGACATTCTGAGAAAATTTGTGGATGTGGTTGACTACAAAGTGAGTCACCTGCTCACTCAAAATGAGGAATTGAAAAGGCTGATTATGGATCTTCAGCAGGCCAAGGAAATTGGTGTTCCAACTAAAGTTGAGGCTGCTACTCAAGTCTCTGCTGATAAGGGTGAAAGCAATAAGGTTTGTGAGTCTCCTGCTGCTATGTCACATGACAGTGACCAAGTAGCTGAACCTGAGCTTGAACCTGCAGTAGAAGCTCCTGTTAAGCATGCTAGTGACCAGGTCATTGAACCTGAGATTGGCCCTACAGCTGATGTACCTACTGAGCATGATGGTGAAAAGATTGTAGAAACTGAAGGTGAGCTACCAAAGGATGGTGAAAAGGTTCTAGAATCTGAAAAGGTTGTTGAACCTGCTGTTGAAACAGTTGCTGCCCTACACAGCAGAAGGAAGCTTCTCTCAAGGATCACCAAGAGAGTGCTCAAACTCAGCTATCTGCAGTTGTTGCCCCTGCAGCCAAGAAAGGTAGAACAAGAACTAAGGCAACTGTGTCAAATCCTTACCAAACTTTAGCTGCTGCTCTTGAAGCACCATCTGAAGAAGATGAGCCCGAGAAAGATGATCAAGTGGCTGACCAAGCACCTCAGCCTCCTGTTATTAAACTCCCTAGGAAGAAAATGGTGCCTTCAAAATCCACTCGCAGAAGTAAAAGACTTAAATAGCATCTCATCTGGATTTTTAGTTTACTATCTGCATAATTAGTTTACTAGTCTGTTTGCTACTATTGGTTTTTAGTTTGCTACTGTCTACCTTACTGCGTTTATATTTGGGCTAACATGATTCTTTTTGGGTTATTTTCTCCTGTTTCCTTTTTGATTGATGACAAAAAGGGGGAGAATGGATATGGATATGTGAATATGTGTTTATACTTGTGCTGATGGACATGGAAATGTGGAAATGTGTTGATATACTTGTGAAGTGTGTTGATATGTGTGTGTTGATACTTATGTTGATACTTGTGTTGATGGATATGAATGTGTTGTTCATACTTATGTTTATACTTGTGAAACTTTTTTTAAGAATATTGTGGATATGCTTTATAGCATAAACTCAGGGGGAGCTTATGTACAGAAAATAGATTTCTTGAAAATTATGTGCATATATTCAGGGGGAGCATTTTCGGTATACTATACTTGGATTCACATACTTTCACACACTTTTATTTTTAATTGTTGATTCAGTTGAGTTTTGTCATCATCAAAAAGGGGGAGATTGTTGACCCCGTGTAGCTCAAAATGAGCATTGATTTTGATGATAACAAAACTCAAAGAGAATCTATCTAACCTAACTTTAAAGTGTTGTGTAGATTCTTTGTCTTATTCCTAAAGTATCTTTGAAGTTGCATCTAAGGAGAAAGGATACTCAAAGGCATTTCAAGACAAATCCCAAATATGAAAAGAACAAGACTATGGAAGCCAAGACTCAAAGAAAAGGTATGAAAGGCCAAATGTTAGAGTCTTAGGTCTTTTGTGAAAAGAATGGATGAGAATTTAGTCATATGGAGCTCAAAATTGAAATTTTATTTTCTGATTACTTTTTCTCATCATGACCTTAGACACTACTATTGAAACATCTTTTTTAAGGTCTAAATCATTTTACATTGCAAGTTGAGACATGCAGCTGTTGACTTAGTTTGCTAACTGGTTTGCTAAAATTTTTAGTTTGCTAATAAGTTTGCTAAAAACGTTAGTTTACTAACCAGTTTGCTGACTGCTCCTAAAATTTTATTAGTTTGCTAATTAATCAGAGCTGCTCAACTTCGCACAAAAGGACAAAATAACGGCTATTTTGTCTTGGGCAGTGTGTATAACGTTCCAAAAGGGTTTCAAACGGTCTAAAATGATTTGGGACTATAAATACACCTTCTTTACTTCATTTACATTTAATGAAAGCTTACATTTGAACTCCAACATTGATTTTTCATTTATTGCTTTCATTCAAGAGCTTTAAAGATTTTGAGCTACCATTGGCAAATCAACTCATCTCTTCTTTATAGTTTGATTTGTATTGAGTAAGAGTGAGTGTTGAAACATTGAATTGCATTTAAGAGAGGTTGTACAAGCACCTATTGAAGCTTGAGAGAGTAAGTGCTTGAGATAGCACTTGAGAAGGTTTCAAGCAACCTTGGCAAAAGCTTGGTGTTGAGAAATTGTAAAGGGCTTTTGGTCTCTTGCCTTCAAAAGAGCAAATAGTGGAGTGAAGACTCAAAGAGGGTTCTTTGAGAGAGTGGATGTAGGCTAGTTAAGCCGAACCACTATAAAAATCATTGTGTTTGATCTCTCTAACCTTGACCTCCTTAATTTTGTGCAATTTAAATTTTACTTGCTATACATGATATTGAATGTTGTTTGAATAGATTGAATTGATAAATTTGAGGACATATTGAGTGACTTGAGAAATTAATTGTATATTGTATGATACATGCCTTGTTAGATATTGCCATATACATTGATTGAGGGTTGAATTGCAACTTAGGAACACATTGTTGAAGCACATATTATTTTCATTATATATAGAGTAGCACTTAGTTGAACAAAGCCACAATTTTTCATTAGGCTACAAGCAAGGGCCGAAAATTTGTTAAAGTCCAATTCACCCCCCCTCTTGGACTATTTTTGGGACAACAAATTGGTATCAGAGCTTGACTCTCTTGCTTAGGGTATTACAACTTTAGAGTGATCCATAATGGCTGGTTCATCTAGTAATACTGCCGGTATACCCGCACCATTAGCTGAAGGCTACTCAATCACTAGACCACCACTCTTCAATGGCACTAATTATTCATTTTGGAAAGTAAGAATGAGAAATTTCATACAATCTGTAGATATTGATGCATGGAGAATTATTAAAAATAGTCCACATGTTCCTCAAAAGAATGGTACAGGAACTATAAAAGTTTCAAAACATGAAGATGAATATGATGACAATGATTGGAAGAAAATTTCTATAAATGCTAAAGCTATCAATATTTTGCATTGCTCACTTGACCTTAATGAATACAATCGTATTTCAGGATGTCAGTCAGCTAAGGAAATTTGGGATAAGCTTGAAGTCACTTATGAAGGAACTGATGTCGTTAAAGAGTCCAAAGCAAACCTTCTTATTCGAGATTATGAGCTGTTTGAAATGAGGCCAGGAGAATCAATTGCGGATATGAGTACAAGGTTTACCGATCTTGTAAATCTTCTCAAAGCACTTGGTAAAAAGTTTGAGGAAGCTGAACTTGTGAAGAAAATTCTTAGATCACTTCCAAAATCTTGGGAAGCAAAGACTACAGTTATCCAAGATACCAAGGATTTTAAAACATTCACCTATGATGAACTCATTGGATCTCTCATTGCACATGAGATGGTATACAAGAAAGATGAAGTTGAAAATGAGCAAAAGAAAAAGAAAAGCATTGCTCTCAAGTCAAATAAGGATGAAGATAAGAAGAAAGGAGTTGCATTCAAAGCTGACTCAAGTGACAACTCAAATGCTTCAAGTGATGATGATGATGAAATGGCTATGCTTGCAAGAAGATTTAAAAGAGCTTTCAAGAAGGGAGGAAGCAAATACAAGAAATTCTTGTAAAAGTATACTCCCAAGGATAAACACTTCAGGGATTCAAAAGAAGAAATTGTATGCTATGAGTGTCACAAACCTGGACATATCAAGCCCAAATGTCCATTACTTAAAAAGAAGAAAGGAAAAGAAGATAGGAGCAAGAAAGCTATGAAAGTAGTATGGAGCAACAGTGAAGAATCTTCGAATGATGAATCAAGTGACAAAGAGACTGCTCTTCTTTGTATGATGGCACTTGAGGAGAAAGTCGAGAGTTCACAAAAGGAAGAAGAAAGCGACAATGAGGTAAATTCTTATGAATCTCCTAACGTAGAAGAACTTGAACTTGCATTTGCTAGAGTATATGATGAGTATAGAAATTATAAGAGAAAGTGCACTAAAATGAATTTAGAAATTGAATCATTGAGATCACAAAATATTGCCATGTCCAATGTGTATAAAGAAAATGAATTTTACAAAGGACAAATTGCCTTGTTTAAAGAACTAGACTTAGAGTTGAAAACCTCAAATGAAACTTGTGAAATGCTCATTGAGAAAAATAAAGTTCTTGAAGCTAAAGTGGAGTCTTTGACAAATGATTTGGCAAAATTTACAAAAGGAAAAGAAACTCTAGATGTACTTCTTGGAAACCAAAGAATTTCAAATGAAAAGTATGGAATTGGTTTTGATGGTTTCATGAACTATGACAAGTACAAGAATTATTTCATTAAAGCATCTACATTCTCTTTGCCTAATGTTACATGTTATTATTGCAATAAAAGAGGTCATATGATTAGTTCTTGTGCACTTAGGAAAGGTCATCTTAAGGTAAAGAAGGTATGGGTACCAAAGGGAACCTTACCTAAGGTCACTAACCCCCAAGGATCCAAAGTTGCTCGGGTACCTAAAGCTCAGTGATTAAATTTCAGGTTTGTTTCAAAGGGATGAAGGAGAGTGATAAATGGTATATAGATAGTGGTTGTTCAAAGCACATGACCGGTGAAAAGGACAAGTTTTCAGAAATCACAATGAAAGATGGAGGATATGTAAAATTTGGAGATAAAGGAAAAGGAAAAATAATTGGAAATGGCACAATTGGAACCAAACCTTGTATTGAAGATGTGTCGCTTGTTGAAGGTTTGAAATACAACTTGCTAAGTGTAAGCCAACTGTGTGATAAAGGTTTTGAGGTAAAGTTCACTTCTTCTCTATGTACAATCAATAACTTAGATAATGATACATTGTTCATTGCCAATAGATCCAATAATGTGTACTTGCTTGACATGAATAATTTTGAAACTAATCATGGTACATGTCTAGTGTCTCTTGATAACTCTAGTTATTTGTGGCATAGAAGACTGGGTCATGCAAGCATGCATACACTCTCAAAATTGTCTAAGAAAGAACTTGTTAATGGTCTTCCTAAGATTAATTATGAAAATGAATTTCAATGTAGAGCATGTGCACTAGGAAAGCATACTAGAGCATCTTTTAAATCTAAAAATATTGTGTCTACCACTAGGCCATTAGAATTGCTTCATCTTGATTTATTTGGACCCGTAACTCCTACTAGTCTTGGTGGGAAGTCATATGCTTTAGTTATTGTTGATGACTATTCAAGATATACATGGACATTTTTCCTTGCTCACAAAGATGAAACTTTTGAAAAATTCACTTCTTTCAGTAAAATGGTTCAAAATGAAAAAGGCTTTTGCATCTCATCTATAAGAAGTGACCATAGAACTGAATTTGAAAATCATTTATTTGAGAAATATTGTGATAAATATGGAATCAACCATAATTTTTCAGCTCCTAGAACACCACAACAAAATGGGGTAGTAGAAAGGAAAAATAGGACTTTGCAAGAAATGACTAGAACTATGTTGAGTGAAAATAATTGCCAAAGTACTTTTGGGCTGAAGCTGTTAATACATCTTGCTATGTGTTGAATAGAGTTTTGATTAGACCAACTTTGAAAAAGACCCCCTATGAGCTGTGGAAAGGAAGAAAACCAAATATCTCATATTTCAAAGCATTTGGCTGTATGTGCTATATTTTAAATAACAAGAAGGATAACTTAAAGAAATTTGATGCTAAATCCGATGAATGAATCTTTCTTGGGTATTCAACAAAGAATAAAGCCTATAGAGTGTTCAATAGAAGAACTTTGGTTATTGAGGAAACTATTCATGTTTTGTTTGATGAGACTAACCCTTCTATCAGAAGGAAAAATGTTTGTGATGATAATAATGAGCAGGTTTTTGGAAAAGAAAATATAATATCAAGTCAAGAAATGGAACAAATTGATGACAAAGATGAAAAAACTCAAGGAGAAACCACAATAGATGTCCATGATGCCAATGAAGAACAAATCAATGAAGAAATGCCAAATTTGGAAGAATTACAAGTAAATGAGCCTCAACAAGAAGATTTACCTAAAGAATGGAGATTCCATAGAAATCATCCCCAAGAAGACATTATTGATGATCCATCTCAGAGGATGATGACTAGAGCACAATTGAAGAATGGAGATTCCATAGAAATCATCCCCAAGAAGACATTATTGATGATCCATCTCAGAGGATGATGACTAGAGCACAATTGAGAAGATATTTTGGTAATGTTGCTTTTGTTTCACAAATTGAACCTAAATGTTTTGAAGATGCTCAAAATGATGAAAGTTGGATTCTTGCCATGCAAGAAGAACTAAATCAATTTGAGAGAAATAAAGTTTGGAATTTAGTGCCTAGACCAAAAGATCATTCAATTATTGGTACTAAATGGGTTTTTAGAAACAAAATGGATGAAAAAGGCAATGTAGTTAGGAACAAAGCTAGACTAGTGGCTCAAGGCTACAACCAAGAGGAAGGGATTGATTTTGATGAAACCTTTGCTCCGGTTGCTAGAATTGAAGCTATTAGAATGTTGTGTGCCTTTGCATGTTACAAGGATTTTATGCTTTATCAAATGGATGTCAAGAGTGCATTTTTAAATGGTTATATTGATGAGGAAGTGTATGTTGCACAACCTCCAGGCTTTGAAAATCATGAGCATCCAAATCATGTTTATAAACTTACTAAAGCTTTATATGGTTTAAAACAAGCTCCTAGAGCATGGTATGAAAGGCTTAGTAAATTCCTTTTACAAAATGATTTCCAAAGAGGCAAAGTGGACACAACACTTTTTGTTAAGAAGCATCATAATGATATGCTCATTGTGCAAATTTATGTTGATGATATAATTTTTGGTGCTACTAATGAATCTCTTTGCAAGAAATTTTCTAAGATTATGCAGAATGAATTTGAAATGAGCATGATGGGTGAGCTCACATTCTTCCTTGGACTTCAAATTAAGCAAATGAAAGATGGCATCCTCATAAATCAATCAAAGTATATCAAGGATATGCTAAAGAAATTTAAGATGGAAGATTTGAAGAGCATGGGCACTCCTATGAGTTCAACAATTAAAATGAACAGTGATGAAAAAGGTAAAGAAGTAGATACCAAGCTTTATAGAGGTATGATTGGCTCTCTTTTGTATCTTACTGCATCTAGACCAGACATACACTTTAGTGTTTGCTTGTGTGCAAGATTTCAATCATGTCCAAAAGAATCCCATCTAAGTGCAGTTAAAAGGATTTTTAGATATCTCATTGGCACACACTCAATTGGTTTATGGTATCCAAAATGTGAATCATTTAATCTTGTTGGCTATAGTGATTCTGATTTTGCTGGAAGTAGACTGGATAGAAAAAGTACTTCAGGTACTTGTCAATTTCTTGGTCTTGCACTGGTTTCTTGGCACAGTAAGAAACAAACTTCAGTAGCTTTATCTACAGCTGAGGCAGAATATATAGCTGCTGGTAGTTGTGTTGCTCAAATTTTATGGATGAAACAACAATTGGAAGATTTCGGTTTAAAATATAATCTTGTTCCAATTAGGTGTGACAACACAAGTGCCATAAACTTGATCAAAAATCCAGTCCAACATTCAAGAACAAAACATATTGAGATCAGACATCATTTTATTAGAGATCTTGTTCAAAATGGAAATATCAAAATAGAGTTTGTTGCCTCTGAAAATCAACTTGCTGACATTTTTACAAAACCTCTTACTGAAGAAAGATTTTGTAGAATTAGAAGGGAAATTGGCATGTGTGAACCATTTGTTTGAAATTCAATTCATAATAATTTCATTTTGTCCAATGTGTGAGTGATCTGTTGTGATATAGGTTTGATAAGAAATCTTTAAAGGATATTAGCTAACTAGTTTATGTACTCGTGAAATTAGTTTACTAAGTTGTATGCTAATATTGCGTGACCAAAATTAGTTTGCTATATCATGTACTGTTCAAATTTCAAATCAAAAGGTGATTGTGCTTGAAATTTTCTGCGTGTCCAGCAATGCATTTATCCTTTCACATTTGATATCACATTCTCAGTGCTGTGTCAGACATGTAGAAATGTTTATTTATGCATATAGGGATAGATAGACTTGTTTGAAACACAAAATAAATTAAAAAAAAATATAAGAAAACAGGTTCAGTTGAAAGTACAGTGAAACTGAAAAGCGCGGGACTCAAGAGGACTTAAACCCTCTGCCACATGAAACCTCTCACGCTCTCTCTCCTCTGCATCGATTCCCGACACCACCCAAAAATAAACCCATTCTCTCTTTCCGGCAAAATCTACCCTAATCTATCAAACATCTCGACTCTCCCTTCCTATTCCACTCTTCACTCACCGAAAAGCCATTATCATTTTTTTATGGCTCGCGCCAAACGAAAGTCCTCTGTTGCTGCGGCTGCTTCGTCTTCCTCCTCAGCCTCCGACGATGTCCCTGTCGCCACATTGCGAAAGAAAATGAAAGGGAAGAAAACCTTACCTGCATCGAAATCAGCTAGTGAGTCTTCAAATCCATCCAAGGGTGTCGAACCCACTAAAACGACGCCAGAACAGAAAAAGAAACGGCAAAAGTCCAGGTTGGATACCCAACGAAAAATGCGTGCCGTAAAATCTTCAGGCCCAGTGGATAAAGCACTGTTAGATTGCAAATTTATCAAATGGGAGTACTTCAATCAGGTAAACTTTCAATTCAAAGAGCTTTTTGAGTTTCAAGGATGGTTGGATGTGTGTGAATGTTCAAATGAGTATTACCCTAGGCTTGTACAAGAGTTTTATAGAACCATGAGAACTGTTGATGATGAGGACAGATTTGAAGTGATTTTGAATAACATTACATATGGTGTTTCTGTTGAACTGATAGCCACGGCTTTGAAATTGCCCAATGATGGAAATAAAATTTCCACACATAAGGATGTTGCTAGGGTGGCAGGATTCAATTTGGTTGAGTTTGAAAACGAGGTGTTCCCTGTTAACACTGCCGCAAATGAAAAATCCACCAGTACAAAAGCCCTCCAACATATCAAAATCATTCACAGTATGGTGAACTACATTTTCTGTCCTAAATCTGGTAGTTATGGTTATCTGAGTCACTTAGACATGTGTATTATGTGGCACATTGTGAATAAAGTTAGGATGAATTTGGCTTATTTAATTTTCAAGAACATGTGCAAAGCGTATGGGATTGGAAAACTGCCTTACGCACATCTGTTGACTGCTGTGTTTAAAGAGCTAAATGTGAATGTCTCTAAGGAAAGCTCTAGGGCTGATTTGATGGTACTCAGAGAAATACACTCTGACACTGATGGGAGAAAGAAAAGATTTGAAAAGGGTGGTTCCTCCTCTGCTAAGGTTGATTCTAAGTCTGCTAGTGAATTTTTGAGTGAACTTCAAGGGATAAAAGCTACTGTTAATGAACAATTTAGTTCAACCAATCAGTCCCTTGACATTCTGAGAAAATTTGTGGATGTGGTTGACTACAAAGTGAGTCACCTGCTCACTCAAAATGAGGAATTGAAAAGGCTGATTATGGATCTTCAGCAGGCCAAGGAAATTGGTGTTCCAACTAAAGTTGAGGCTGCTACTCAAGTCTCTGCTGATAAGGGTGAAAGCAATAAGGTTTGTGAGTCTCCTGCTGCTATGTCACATGACAGTGACCAAGTAGCTGAACCTGAGCTTGAACCTGCAGTAGAAGCTCCTGTTAAGCATGCTAGTGACCAGGTCATTGAACCTGAGATTGGCCCTACAGCTGATGTACCTACTGAGCATGATGGTGAAAAGATTGTAGAAACTGAAGGTGAGCTACCAAAGGATGGTGAAAAGGTTCTAGAATCTGAAAAGGTTGTTGAACCTGCTGTTGAAACAGTTGCTGCCCTACACAGCAGAAGGAAGCTTCTCTCAAGGATCACCAAGAGAGTGCTCAAACTCAACTATCTGCAGTTGCCGCCCCTGCAGCCAAGAAAGGTAGAACAAGAACTAAGGCAACTGTGTCAAATCCTTACCAAACTTTAGCTGCTGCTCTTGAACCTCCTTCTGAGGAAGATGAGCCCGAGAAAGATGATCAAGTGGCTGACCAAGCACCTCCGGCTCCTGTTATTAAACTACCTAGGAAGAAAATGGTGCCTTCAAAATCCACTCACAGGAGTAACAGACTTAAATAGCATCTCATCTGGATTTTTAGTTTACTATCTGCATATTTAGTTTACTAGACTGTTTGCTAATATTGGTTTTTAGTTTGCTACTGTCTACCTTACTGCATTTACATTTTGGCTAACATGATTCTTTTTGGGTATTTTCTCCTGTTTCCTTTTTGATTGATGACAAAAAGGGGGAGAATGGATATGGATATGTGAATATGTGTTTATACTTGTGCTGATGGACATGGAAATGTGGAAATG
This sequence comes from Hevea brasiliensis, assembly GCF_030052815.1. Lineage (NCBI taxonomy): Eukaryota > Viridiplantae > Streptophyta > Magnoliopsida > Malpighiales > Euphorbiaceae > Hevea > Hevea brasiliensis. The sequence continues at coordinate 92,221,679 of NC_079498.1, read as the reverse complement.
TGTTGATATACTTGTGAAGTGTGTTGATATGTGTGTGTTGATACTTATGTTGATACTTGTGTTGATGGATATGAATGTGTTGTTCATACTTATGTTTATACTTGTGAAACTTTTTTTTAAGAATATTGTGGATATGCTTTATAGCATAAACTCAGGAGGAGCTTATGTACAGAAAATAGATTTCTTGAAAATTATGTGCATATATTCAGGGGGAGCATTTTCGGTATACTATACTTGGATTCACATACTTTCACACACTTTTATTTTTAATTGTTGATTCAGTTGAGTTTTGTCATCATCAAAAAGGGGGAGATTGTTGACCCCGTGTAGCTCAAAATGAGCATTGATTTTGATGATAACAAAACTCAAAGAGAATCTATCTAACCTAACTTTAAAGTGTTGTGTAGATTCTTTGTCTTATTCCTAAAGTATCTTTGAAGTTGCATCTAAGGAGAAAGGATACTCAAAGGCATTTCAAGACATATCCCAAATAAGAAAAGAACAAGACTATAGAAGCCAAGACTCAAAGAAAAGGTATGAAAGGCATAATGTTAGAGTCTTAGGTCTTTTGTGAAAAGAATGGATGAGAATTTAGTCATATGGAGCTCAAAATTGAAATTTTATTTTCTGATTACTTTTTCTCATCATGACCTTAGACACTACTATTGAAACATCTTTTTTAAGGTCTAAATCATTTTACATTGCAAGTTGAGACATGCAGCTGTTGACTTAGTTTGCTAACTGGTTTGCTAAAATTTTTAGTTTGCTAATAAGTTTGCTAAAAACGTTAGTTTACTAACCAGTTTGCTGACTGCTCCTAAAATTTTATTAGTTTGCTAATTAATCAGAGCTGCTCAACTTCGCACAAAAGGACAAAATAACGGCTATTTTGTCTTGGGCAGTGTGTATAACGTTCCAAAAGGGTTTCAAACGGTCTAAAATGATTTGGGACTATAAATACACCTTCTTTACTTCATTTACATTTAATGAAAGCTTACATTTGAACTCCAACATTGATTTTTCATTTATTGCTTTCATTCAAGAGCTTTAAAGATTTTGAGCTACCATTGGCAAATCAACTCATCTCTTCTTTATAGTTTGATTTGTATTGAGTAAGAGTGAGTGTTGAAACATTGAATTGCATTTAAGAGAGGTTGTACAAGCACCTATTGAAGCTTGAGAGAGTAAGTGCTTGAGATAGCACTTGAGAAGGTTTCAAGCAACCTTGGCAAAAGCTTGGTGTTGAGAAATTGTAAAGGGCTTTTGGTCTCTTGCCTTCAAAAGAGCAAATAGTGGAGTGAAGACTCAAAGAGGGTTCTTTGAGAGAGTGGATGTAGGCTAGTTAAGCCGAACCACTATAAAAATCATTGTGTTTGATCTCTCTAACCTTGACCTCCTTAATTTTGTGCAATTTAAATTTTACTTGCTATACATGATATTGAATGTTGTTTGAATAGATTGAATTGATAAATTTGAGGACATATTGAGTGACTTGAGAAATTAATTGTATATTGTATGATACATGCCTTGTTAGATATTGCCATATACATTGATTGAGGGTTGAATTGCAACTTAGGAACACATTGTTGAAGCACATATTATTTTCACTATATATAGAGTAGCACTTAGTTGAACAAAGCCACAATTTTTCATTAGGCTACAAGCAAGGGCCGAAAATTTGTTAAAGTCCAATTCACCCCCCCTCTTGGACTATTTTTGGGACAACAAGCCATTAAATTGATTGTAACTTATATCCAGTATTTCCAAATTTTTCAAATGATTTAATTCTGAAACATTTGCAATTGTGAAAAAGGAAAAATAAAAAGTATACATTAGAGATGAAAATATAATAAGTCAATCTACAAAAGATTGCAAGTTATTGTTTGAAATTATAACTTGTAAACTCTTCAAATTTAATAATTCCGTACTATAGAGTTGCAGTTATACCAATCATTCTATACAGTTTTACTCATTAATTTTAAGTAGTTGGAATTAAGAGGAAAAATTATATTTTCTTGACTAAATTCCATCAAATTAAGGCCTCCATAACTAATCAGTTACAAGTAAAGCTATAATAACATGATTGTGACCAAAATAAGAAAACACTATTACATATAAATTATACAAGTAAAGCTATAATAACATGACTGTTACTAAAATAAGAAAACACTATTACATATAAATTATAAGATACTTTAAAAATTGCATCAAATTTAAGTTTAACATGAAGTTCAATTATTATTATTAAAATAAGGCTTAATGACTAAAAAAAAAGTCATTCTTTTCTCAAAATTACAATTTAATATGTTAGTTTTAATTTTCATAATGTACTAACTTATATTTCATGTTAGATTTTTATTAAAGTTATGTAATAACTAAATGGCATTAACTATTTGCAAGAAAAGCATATTTTAGTGATTAAATTGTATAAAGACACGTTTAGTTTAAATTATTAACTTTATTACAATTATACCCAGTGACAAAGCCAAGACTTGAGATTAAGGGGGCAAACTTTAAAAAAAAAAAAAAATTGCACAAAAACCTGTTAAGTTTAAATTTTAGAATCAAAATTAGAATAAATATTTTACTAATTTAATTCAATAAGAAATTGATATTCAATTCTCTTTATGGCATTATTGCAATCAGAATCAATATTAAAATATGAAATTCAATTGAGTTTCATACAACTCATGTTTAGTATTTATTAGAATTCATTTACCCTTACTTTTTAAAATATCCTATATAGTAAAACAACAATTTTTTTTTTAATTTTTTGACTGTTAAAATAAAAGTTTAAGACAACAATATATTCAAGAAATTGTTTAATTATCAAACTAAAAACTCATTTTGTCCACACTAAAATTGAAATAGATTAAAACAGATAGGATGAAATTATAAATATTATTTCTTGTTAGCTTAATAAAGAAAAATGTAATTTAAAAAAAATAATAATTAAAATATCATAATTTTTAATAATTCTAGAAGCCAAATATAATAACTATTATTTACCCAATTCTAATAAAAATAAATTTCGAGAAAAACCCATGCATAAAAAACACAATAGCTATATTTAATAATATGACATTTAACAATTTCAAGAACTGATGATAATTATAACAAGTTACCTAATTATTAGAACTAATAAAACTTAAAATTTTAACACAAATTATCATTTTTTATGTTTTATTACATTTATAAAAAAAATTAAAATTAAGATTAGAGAAAATAAATTTATAAAATAAATTTTGATACTTACAAAAAATACAAAAAACTATAATAATTTTTTTTTAGAAGTGAGGAGATAAAACTACAACAAAGTGAAAAAAACATATAAATATAAAATTACTATATTTTTTTTATGTTATTCACTATTATATTATTTCATGTATAAATAATAACTATGCTTTATACATTCATATCTATATAAAGGATGCACGTTCTAATAAACATAAAAAAAAAAAAGAAAAATTTAAGAGTTTTAATTTTTTTTTTTAAATTTACCTCTATGCAATTATTAGTTAAACAGTGATTTACAAACCATACTCCTGAAATTTTTTATTTATGTAAAGAAAATATATTTAATATTGTTAATAATTATACGTAATCGAAGGATTAAATTTATAGAGGTCAATTCTAAATATTTTCTTTGTTAATTACATAAAGTATTGTATAGTTAAATTTTTAATCTATTTTATTTATTGTTAATATTTTATAATTTCAATATTATTTTAACTCCCTTTGAAAATTTTTTGAATTCTTCTCTCAAGTCAAGCATTTTTTAGAAGATGACACATGATAGCTCTAAAAAATAAATTGGATTATTTTATATCTAACAATAAAAATAACAAATGATATGGGATATGAAGTAACCTTTAAGTGAGAGAGAACTGCTCAATCCATTGTCACTTATATCCAGTATTTTCAAATTTTTAAGATTATTTAATTCCGAGCCGTATGTAGTTGTGATCGAAAAAATAAAAAGATATATATTAGAGATGAAATTATAATAAGTCATCTACAATATATTGTAAGTTACTACTTTTAAATTTCTTAAAAAAACTGTTTCAGAAGTGATCAAAAACTTGTAAATTCTTCAAATTTGATAATTTTATAGTATATAGTTTCAGTTACTAATCACTTTATACAGTTTTGTTCATTCATTTTATGTAGCTGAAATTAAGTGAAGAACTATACTTTCGTAACTAAATTTCATCAAATTTAAGTTCAATATGAAGTTCAATTATCATCAAAATAAGGCCTAATGATTCAAAAAAAAAAAAAAGATTCAACTTTTTTCTTAAAATTACAATTTTATTAAATAGTTTTATTTGAATTATATCATATTTAACTTAAAATTCTATGTCATTAAAGAAGAAAAGATAAAAAAATTTACAATATAAAAAATTTACAATATACATAATTTATGTAATAAATCTTAAAACAATTGCTTAAACATGTAAATTTTTTTTTATTTTATGTGTGATATTGTAAAACTATCAAAAAAATTTTGAAAAATCCATTTATGTTTACAAAATAATTAATTTATAAATAAATATAATTCACCCCCAAATATGAAGTTCACCTTAAATTGGTAAGATGTTGTTGAATCCGTTGCCACTTATATATAAGGATTTCAAGTTTTTCAAGTTACTTAATTTTGAACCAAGAGCCAAAAAATACAATAAAAAGAATGAGTGTAAGGAAGACAATTCCAAGAATCAAACCTTGGATAGGAAAGGAACCTTCCTGATGCGTCCCTACCGCAAGTGCACGGGTCGTACAAGTAGTATAGAAAAATATCGATCCCACGAGGAGTTGTGTTAATGATTGAATTTTCGATATAAAAGTTGACTAAATTGAAGTATTTGTGAAATTAAAATAATGAATTAATGGGTAATGGAGTATGAAATCTAAATGTGCAAAATTAATATTCTATTCAACAATGTATTAATTAAACTAAAATTGCATCAAATTGAAATAAGCAAGTTCAAATATGGCAATATTTAAAATGGCAAATGATTAAATTTGATTAGAAATTAACAATGGTAAAAAGGTGATTCCGGAGTTCGGGATTTCATATTCGAGCTATTTTGGGATTTTGAATTGGTTGTCCAATCTTATGAAACTTATGAGTTTTAAGGAGATTAATTCTTAAATCCTTTGAATTCCCTTTCGGGTGAGACAAAGAGTGCCTTAATCAAACTAATCCTACTTTCGTGGAGTTAGAATTAATTAAGACCCATTAAGTTCTTTAATTAATCTGTGAATCCTCTTAATCCTTAGCCTATTTCTAGGTCTAAGTTAATTAAGTCCAATTTCCTGATTATCTATCACAAGGCCTTCTCCTTTCGGTGCTTCAACTATGGATTAAGAACATTACTCAATGGGATCCTACACTAAGCATGTCATTAAGCATACAAGAAATGGATAAAACTCATTAAGACCACAAAATATGGATTACCCAATCAAAATCCACAAAATATCTCAAATATTACAACCCTTACTCCAGAATCAAAAGTAAACTACTCACTATCCATAATGCTTACAAGATATGATGAGTTTAAATGGAAATAAAGCTTTAATCTAAGCTAAGAAGTAAGAGATTAAACACTAGAAATGTAGAAAAGTGTAAAAAAAGAGAGAAATCTGCAAATCTTGGTTGAATATGGTGTGGAAGGTGAAAATGACTCCTCAAATTCTGCTCAGCCTCCTCCTTTCCTTTTCTGCTCCTTGTCTCCCCTCTAAAATGGGAAAATGAGACTATATATAGCATTTTTCTGACATGGAGCCCTAAAATAGTATGTTCTAGGAGGAATTATTTGAGGGAATCTCCTGCCAGCTCATTAATGAACTCTTCAAGGGTGCATAAGTGGATCGCATAAGTTATGCACCCTTATGCGATTTTACCTGAATCTCAGGTCACTTATGCGAAGCTGCATGACTTGGTGCATAGGTTATGCACAATTTCGTGAATGTGCATAAGGGAGGTGAGAATGTGCATAAGCTATGCAGTCTCCTTATGCACATTTCGGCTGGTTCTTGGAACAGTGATCTTTCTCCTTATGCAAATCTGCATAGCTTATGCGGCAAGTTATGCACAGTTTGGTCAATGCATAATTCAGCTTGAAAACCTATTTTTTACATCTTTGATTGTAGAAGACACTCCTCAATGGCAAAATTCTCTTCAGTCCTTCAAAAACACCATTTTTCCTACAAAACAAAGTAAAAATTACAAATTAATGCAAAATTGACAACTATGAAAAACTAACTAATTAACTAATGAAATTAGCTAAAAATGACTAATAATCAAATAAAAAGGGTTATAAAATTAGACCTAAATGACTATGCAAAATGTATGCATCACTTCCATGCTATTCCCTCCAATTTTCAAAGTCCTAAGTAAGAGCACCCAATAATGATAATATACTATTATTGAACCAATTGTCACTGATGTCCAAATCCTCTAATCTTTCAAAACCTGTACACCATATAACTTTTATGTTATTTCAGGACATAATTAATTATCAATAAGCCTATGTAATTGTGTAAAAAAAAATGCATTTATTAGAGATGAAATTATGATAAGTCATCTAGAAAAAATTGTAAGATGCTGTTTTTGAATTTCTCAAAAAAAAAAAAATTAATTGGAATTATATTAGACTAACTACCTGTATGAAAATTAATATTTTTGTGACTAAATTGCATCAAATTGAAGTTCAACATGAAATTCAATTATCATTAAAATAATGCTTAATGCGTAAAAAAAAGTCATTTTTTTCCTTAAAATTACAATTTAATCTAACAGTATTAATTTTCATAATATACCAACTTATATTTCAGGTTAGATTTCTTATGAAAGTTCTGTTATAACTAAATGACATTAATTATTTGCAAGAAAAACATGTTTTAGTATTAAATTGTAATCAATTGAAATTTTATATCAATAATAAATATTATAAATTTTAATATTAATTTCTATTGCTTCACTATTTAATAAAATTATGAATCATATTTTATTTATCTTAATATTTTATTTGAATTATATCATATTAAACATAAAATTATATGTCCACTTAAAAAAATGTAATTTACAATATACATAATCTATATAATTAATTTTAAAGCAATTTCTTAAAATGAAGACAAGGTTTTAAATTTATATGTGATTTTCTGAAAAAAAAAATTATAAAAATAATTCTTTTTTAAATGCAAAGACAATTCACCGATAGGGATCTTAAAACTAAAATTTTCACATTATTTAATTCTGAATCATAGGAGTTGTGCATGCAAAAAAATTTTTAAAAAAGTATATATTAGAGATGAAATTATAATAAGTCATCTACAAAAGATTAGAAGTTACTGTTTTTGAATTTCTAAAATCAAAAACTGTTTTAGAAGTGAGATCAACTAACTATATTTTGGTGATGAAATTGTATGAAATTCAAGTTCAATAATGACGTTCAATTATTATTAAATTAAATTTTGCCTAATGATTAAAAGAAAGTCTTTTTTTTTCAAAATTACAATTTAATCTAGTAGTTTTCTTTGATTTATATCATATTTAACCGAAAAATATATGTCATTAAAAAAGAAAAGATATCAGATTTACAATTACATAATTTATATAATAAATCTTAAAACAATTGCTTAAAACATGAAAATCATTTTTTTTATTTTATATGTGATTTTGTAAAACTATCAAAAAATTTTGAAAAATCCATTTATTTTTATAACAATAATTAATTTATAAAACTAAACAAAATAAATAGCTTCTAATAAATAAGACAGCAATTAATTCATGTGTGTATGTATATCAACCCACTTTAGCTTTTGAGAAAAGTACAAAAAAAAATCCTTGTGATTTTGCTCTTTGACACTTTAGAATTTGTATTTTATTTTTTGTCAAAATAGTGCCTGAATTAAATGTTTAATAAAATATAATTTTTAATCTAATTAGTTCCACATATAATAAAAAATATTTAATTTTTAATGAAAATAAAAATAAAAATTAATTTTTTGCAGAGAAAATAGAAATTAATTTTTAATAATGAAAAACCCAAGCTTTGACATTTCCCCTTTCTCACATTTTCTCACTCTTTTCCTGAGAAACAAACAAAATCTAGATGTAGTCATTGCCCAACCTCTCGTCAGCCACCTCTATAATGATTGAGAATCTCACATTGAAAAAATATAAAGTAAAAGGGTATAGCATTCTTTTTAAATTTAATATAATATTAAAGCCCGGATTGAGTTGTCACTTTCAATTACTCATAAAATTATATAATTTAGCTCATATTTGATAAAATATTGATTGTCAAGTGACAATTATATTACCTTTGAGGGGAGGAGTATTAGAAATTTCACATTGAAATAATTGCCTAATACTCACTTCACACTCCAAATTTAACAAGTATGCACCATTCACGATGCAACCACCACACCCAATCCAACAGGAATTTGAAGCCAACAATCTTGGTCCAAGATCATTGCCCTCACACCACCTCAAGAGCCATCTCACTGAACCCATAGACATCGGCCTTGCGGGTGGCTTTGCCAGTATTAAAGCATCCAAGGACAATGTAGCCCATTATTCCAGGCATCCCTTTGAGCTTTGCATAGGAGATTTTCTCATTCTAAGGCATGAGCCAGCCCAAAATCTCCTAAGCGAGCATTAAAGTTGGAATCCAAAAAAACTTGTGGCTTAAGTAAACAAGAACCCAAATCGGCAAATTTCACAAAAATCCCCCAATAAAAATCAACCCACAAAATCTTTTGTGTTAATCTTTTATTGCTTTTCTATTTATTTTAAGAATGGATAAATTGCAGAGAAGAAATTACAAAAAACTCATCTTCGCTTGTGTCTTAAAAAATTGAGAAGATAAGAATGGATAAGGTAATACTGAGAAAATAAAGAAGGGTGAGATATTTTGAACATAAATGACATCGGCATGATAAGTTAAGGTGTAATTTCAGTTTGGTTTAATTATTTAGCAACGGTTAGACTAACTCAATATTTACGAACTCTATGAATGTTTCTTTATTCTTTGCGTCAAGGACGTAGTGAAAGGAATATCCCTATCATTGATGTAAAACTAGATGGTTATGATGGCTGTATGGTTGGGTTTAAGAAATACAAAATTTAAGAATTAAGAATGGAAATCAAAAGCTTGAGTTTGCACAGCTATATGGTTGGATTTAAGAAATGTAGGATTTGTCGCGTTCTTTTCCTTTTTAATTTTTAAATTCAATTAAAATAAAAATATAATTTTATTTAAATAATTTTAGAAAATGTAAATTTAAGTTATTTAATTTCTATTTATTATTTGTTGAACCAACTAAATTAAAAAATTAATTTTTTAATTTTTATTTGTTTATGGGACCCATTCTATTAAAATATATTATTTTGATATGTCATGTCTTAATACCGTTAGTGTCATTTTAACCATTTGTGCTAATGGAAACAATCTCAAGACACAATTTTGGCAAATAAATGAAATATAAACCCTAAAGTGTCAAAGCCACATAAATAATAACTATGCTTCATGCATACACATATATAAAGGATATACATTCAGACAAAAATAAAAGAAAGAAGAAAAATTTTAAGAGTTTTAATATTTTTTTAAAAAAATTGCCTACATGCAATTATTAGTTAAAGAATGATTTACAAAGCATACTTTTGAAAATTTTTATTTATATAAAGAAAATATATTTAATAATGTTAATAATTATACGTATTCAAAAAATAAATAAATTCACAAAGATTAATTATAAATATTTTTTTATTAATTATTTGTTTATTTGTCGTTAAATTTTTAATCTATTTTATTTGTCGTTAATATTTTGTAATTTCAATATTATTTCACCTCACTTTTTTTGAATTCGTCATTTAAGTCTAGCATTTTTTTAAAGGGGACACATGGCACCTCTAAAAGATGAATTGTCTTATTTTATGTCTAACAACAAAATAATAAATGAGATAGGATATGAAGTTACCTTCAAGTGAGAGGGAGCCGTTGAAATAATTGAGACTCAAATCCAATGTTTCCAAAATTTTCAAATTATTTAATTCTGAATCACATGTAGTTGTAAAAAAAGAAAAATAAAAATATATATATTAGAAATGAAATTACGATAAATCATCTACAACAAATTGCAAGTCACTGTTTTTAAATTTCTGGAAAAAAAAATTATTTTGGAAGTCATCTAAAATTTGTAAATTCTTGAAATTTACAATATATATAATCTATATATTAAATCTTAAAACAATTGCACATTGATTTTTTTGTTATATGTGATTTTGTAAGACTATCAAAAATAATTTGAAAAATCCATTTTTTTTTATAAGAATAAGTGGGAGTAATTGGATGTTCTGATAAAATAAGTCTTAAGAAAAGGATTCCAAAAATTAAACAGGCCTTGGATAGAAAAAGAACCTACCATTGTATCAAACATGTCACTGACCATCAAAGTCTTAAGAGATATAAGAGTACCCAATGATAATAAGATACTATTATTAAACCAATTACTACTGATATCCAACCCCTCTAATCTTTCAAAACCTCTATACCTTATAGTTTTTATGTTATTTCATGATATAATTGATTAATAAATAAGCTTCTATGTAATTGTGCAAAAAGGAAAAATAAAAATGCATATATTAAAGTTGAAATTATAACAAGTTCTAGAAAAAATTACAAGATACTGTTTTTGAATTTCTCAAAAAAAAAAACTTTAATTTTAAGTAGCTGGAATTAAATTAGATTAACTACGTGCAAGAAAATTATATTCTCATGACTATGGAAAGAAATTGTAACTGATTGAATTGATTCATTTCTACAGCTTTATGGTATACATTACCAGCTAACAACAGTAACCACACCTTAACTAATCCGGTCGGTGGAGTAACCTCTGTAACTAATCAGTTACAAGTAAAGCTATAACTACAAGATTGTAACCAAAATAAGAAAGTACTACTACTTATAAATTATATCGTACTTTAGAAATTGCGTCAAATTCAAGTTCAACATGAAGTTCAATTATCATTAAAATAAGGATTAATAAGTCTTTTTTTTTTCTCAAAATTACAATTTATCTAACAGTTTTAATTTTCATAATATACTAACTTTTATTTCATGTTAGATTTAACTAAATGACATTAATTATTTGCAAGAAAAGCATGTTTTAGTGATTAAATTGTAACAAATTGAAATTTTATAACAATCAAAAAATTATAAATTTTAATATTAATTTCTATTGCTTCACTGTTTAATAAAATTATGATTCACATTTTATTTATCTTAATATTTTATTTGAATATATCACATTTAACATAAAATTGTATATCAATAAAAAAAGATATGCAATTTACAATATACATAATCTATATAATTAATCTATCAAAAACATTTGAACGTTCCATTTATTAGTTGGATGTTATGATAGAATAAGTGTGAAGAAAACAATTCCAAGAATCAAACATACCTTTGCTAGGGAAGGAACCTTCCATGCTATTGTATTCCACTTATCTTTATATTAAAATAAGGCTTAATAAGTCATTTATTAGTTGGATGTTATGATAGAATAAGTGTGAAGAAAACAATTCCAAGAATCCAACATACCTTTGCTAGGGAAGGAACCTTCCATCCTATTATCTTCAAGAATCAAAGACTTAAGTGATGTAAGAGCACCCAATGATGATAAGATGCTATCATTGAAATTATTATAACTAAGGTCCAAGGTTTCCAGCTTCTTTAATTCTGATAATCTTTCAAAACCTGCACATATATAGTATACACCTTTTTACACTACAAAAAATTAACTTGAGTAGAGATGAAATTGACATAGCTTGTAATGCCCATAGATACATGGGAAAAGATGAAATTGATTGTAGATTTATGAAATATTATGATAAATAAACCTTTGAATAAAGCATATCTTTGTTAGGGAAGGAACTTTCTTTCTATTGCAATTAAGTATTGAAGACTTAATCTTATAAAAAAAAAAAAAGAATTAAAGTCTTAAGTGATATAAGAGCACCTAATAATGATAAGACACTATTATTGAATCAATTGAAACCGATGTCCAACTCTGATATAAGAGTGCCCAATGTAATGAACCTTTTATTCTATTAATTGTTACCGAGAATCAAAGTCTTAAGTAATATAAGAGCACCTAATGAATTAAGAATCAAAGTCTTAGGTGATGTAAGAGTACTCAATGGTGATAAGATTCTATTATTAAAATAATTAATACTAAGATCTAAGACTTCTAATTTTTTTCAATTTTGATTATTTTTCGAAACCTGCATATGAGCCAAATCTTTCAAAACCTTTTAGAGAAGTGCACCCAATAACATATTGAAATAGTATATTTGGCAAACAAATTAAAAACAATATATATATATATATATATATATATATATATATATATATATATAAGAGCATAGGACATGTACCCTCATCATGATTAATAAAACCACCTATTTTATTGCAAGATAAATTAAGATTTTTGAGCTCTTTCAACACCTGAAACATTGATAACTTTATAAACCAAATATTTTCATCATCATAAAATGATTCACTATTTATGTCATGTTGTCGTGTATTGTTGAGGAAGAGCTCAATCACGTGACTTGTAGTAGAATTGCACATGACACGCTCTCATTTACAACAGTCACTCGTTGAATCATCAACCCAAGAAGAAAGAAAATGATTTGCATTAGCTCCATCTGATACAACAAATTCCTTAAAATTAAAGAGTGTCAATCTTTCTGCTTCAAAGCAACCTTTATTTTCATGGATTTGAATCCACAGGATCATAAAACCCAATAATAAGCACTTTGCTAAATTAGCCAACTCCATTTGAAAATGTGATGCTCCCATTCACTACTCTTCCCCTTAATTACTTATACTCATAACTAGTAGTCTACCATCACATCCATATGATAAAGACAGTTTTTTTTTAATAAAAATATTTAATAAAAATTCAAATTTATAATTTTATAATATTGTTGAAACAGACAGCTCAGTCATGATTAAATTAATATTACTATTATTATTAGGAATGGAAGTTTATTATGAACTTATTTTTTAAAATTATATTATAATGAAAAAGCTATGAACTAGTGTATATATAATTTTATACATTCTGTACCTAATATATATAAGATGGAAAATATTTTAAAATTTTAAATTGTTAGAAGAGAGAATACAAGTAATGAAAGAAAGGATTGTATATTTGTCTGTGTCACATTTACAGAGATATTACATCTATTTATACATGAGAATATGAACTAATTTGGACAAGAATAATAATTGCTATAATTATGCTACAGAAATCTCCTATAATCATGCTAATTGCTGTAATTATGCTACACAAATCTCCTACAATCATGCTAATTGCTGTAATTATGCTAACACCCCCCCTCAAACTCAAGGTGGTAGCACAGGTGCCAACTTGAGTTTTATTAAGAGATCTGGCGGCGGGAGGATGTGTTTTGGTGAATATATCGGTTTGGTGTGAGAGGAGACAGGAATCAAACATATGGTGCCATGAGCAACATGATGACGTACAAAATGACAATCAATTTCGATGTGTTTGGTACGCTCATGAAATACATCATTATGAGAAATCTGTATGGCACTTCTATTATTTCAATGAAGCATTGTGGCGAGAAGAATGAGTGACACCCAAATCGATTAATAACCACCGTAACCAAAGTAATTCGGATGTAGCATCGGCAAGAGCACGATATTCAGATTACGTGCTAGAACGTGCAACAACGGTTGCTTTTGCTACGCCAAGAGATAAGAGAATTACCCAAGAAGAAACAATAACCGGTTGTAGAGCGACGATCCGCCGGATCACCACCAATCAAGATCGAGTAGCGGATAATACTAGGAGGAGGTAGCGAGAAAAGTGCAAACCATGAAAAGAGTGCCTTTGATATAACGAAGGATTCGCAATCTGCAGAGAAATGAGTTGAGCGAGCGGACATAAAGCGGTGACGGATGAACGAGATAGGAAATATCGTGTCGAGTAATCGTGAGATAAACAAGACTCGACAAGTCATCGATATAAAGTAGGATCATCAAGAGGAGTGCCATCAAGAGGTGTGAGTTTGCAATTGAGCTCCAATGGGGTTGATCTTGTTTGCTATCGATGATGCCTTTCGAGAAAGTCGATCGGATGCATACTTGGCTTGAGATAGATAATAGCCATCAGAATTTTGAGAAACTTCAAGACCTAAAAAATAGCTGAGAGAACCCAGGTCTTTCATTTCAAAATGTTGATTGAGATAATGTTGTAACTCAAAAATACCAGATGAATCATCTCCTGTTATTATCATATCATCAACAATACCACTGTCAGTTCGGCGAGTGAATAATGCAGAATCATGTGGACTAGAGAGAAAACCAAGTTGAGCAAGAGTGGAACTAAATTTGGCAAACCAGGCCCTGGGAGCTTGTTTTAATCCATATAAGGCTCGCCAAAGTTTGCAAACCTTATGAGGAGAATGATAACCAGGAGGAGGATGCATATAAACCTCTTCTGTTAATCACCATGAAGAAAAGCATTTTTGACATCCATCTGGAAAAGTTTCCATTTACGAACTGCAGCAATAGCTAAGAGACTGCGAATAGATGTTAATCGGGCCACTGGAGCAAAAGTTTCTTCATAGTCGATACCATACTCTTGAGTGTACCCTTTGGCTACTAAGCGAGCTTTGTAGCGTTCAATAGTTCCATCAGAACGGGTCTTGATTTTGTAAATCCATTTGTAACCAATAGGTTTCTTGTTTGGTGGAAGATCAACTAAATCCCAAGTATGAGTTTTCTCTAAAGCCTGAAGTTCGTCAATCATAGCTTGCTGCCAAAGAGGGTCAGTACTTGCCTCACGATAAGAACGAGGCTCATGAAGGGTTGCAATAGTAGAGTAACAGTGAAAATTAGAAAGATAATGAGGAGTTTCTTTACACGGGTAGAACGACGAAGAGTAGTGCTAGGAGGAGATGCAGGTGCAGTCGGATCAACAAGCGGTGCCGATTCAACGAGGCGGTGTAGTTGGGCTAATATTGAGCACATCACAATCACCTGGATCAGGACTTGGAAACAGCTCTTTGGAGGAGTCAGTGAAAAATAGAGAGTCAGTATTGACAGAGTGATGAAATTTGGAAAGAGAAGAGAACATAGTATTTTCCCAAAAGGTAACATGACGAGAGATGCGTAACTTATTAGAAACAGGATCCCAACAACGATACCCTTTGTGTTCAATGCCATAACCAAGAAAACAACATAGACGAGCACGGGGTTCTAATTTGGTATGTTCATGAGGTTGTAAAAGAACAAAAGAAACACATCCAAAAGGTTTAAGGATGGAATAGTCAGGAGGTTGTCCAAACAACTTTTCAAAAGGAGATAAATTATGAAGAACCAAGGTAGGAAGACGATTAATAATATAAAGATGAAGAGTCGCTTCTCCCCAAAATTTTTGGACATGAGGCGTAAAGAAGAAGAATGCGTCTGAGAATCAAGAATATGGCGATGCTTGCGTTCGGCTCGCCCATTCTGTTGAGAGGTGTGAGGACAAGAACGTTGAACAACGGTGCCTTGTTGACTAAGAAACTGAAGTAAAGAAGAATCGATATTCCATGGCATTGTATGCATTGGAGAATTTTAATGTCACAAGAGAATCGAGTTTTAATCATTTTTGCAAATGTGATGTAAATTTGTGATAACTCGGATCGATGTTTCAAAAATATATCCAAGTAAATTGAGAATAATCATCAATAAATATTACAAAATAACGAAAACCATTTATTGAAGAAATAGGAGAAGGACCCCAAATGTCGAATGAATTAAACCAAAAGGAGTTATGCAGTAGTATTATTATGAGAAAAAATAATGCGGGTTGTTTTGCAAGTGACAATTTAAACAATTAAATGACTCAAACTTAGTAGATCCTAATAATCCACGAGAAATTAAAGGTTGAATTTCTTGGTAGAAGCATGACCAAGGCGAAGATGCCATTGGTGAATGGAGGAATTAGGGATTGTAGCTGCAGACACAAATCTCGAGGAAGATGTAAAGATGTAAGCTCAAATAATCGACCCACTCTGCGACCCTCCCAAGAATCTGTCCGTTTGTGGATCCTGCACAGACACCATGGTGAGAAAAATAACATTTAGTCCTTTTTCACACAACTAACCAACGAAATAAGATTGAGTGCCAAATTAGGGATATAATAAGTGTCGGGAGATGAAGATTTGAGGTAGACACATGACCGGTATGTGTGATGTTCATTTTAGTACCATTTGCGGTATGGATTGGTGGTAAGGAAGATACGAGTTTCTGAGAAGACAAGAATTTAAGATTAGTGGTCATATGATTACAACATGCGAGTCAAAAGCCAATAAGAATTACCCGAAGTGGCGGACATGGCAGCGGAGAATTAGAAGAGATAACTGTTTGAATAGTGCCTCAAGATCACTCATGGTGATGGCGGTAGAGCCCTCGATGCTTGACAAGCGATGTGAGAGGAAGATCCGGGCTTTGAGACATTCTTGAATTTAGAATGCCCTCCTTTTGGTCTTGGAGGGCGTGTGGGACAATGTTCAAGAATATGACCGTAACCATGACAATATTTGCCTTTTATAGTAGGATAATATGCAAAAGCATGACCAATTTGATTACAATTCTTACGAGTTGATTGCGATTTACGATGTGAGGATCTAGTAGTTGCAAGAGCGACTTCAAATTGAGGAGTTTTATCCAAGCGAGACGAGTCTCTTCAAAAATAATATCTTGAATAGCGGTTTCCAATGATGGGAGTGGATTTCGATGTAGCGAGGGGCCTCGAGCGGCCTCATATTCGAGCGAAGAGCCATTAGAACTTAAATGAGATGAAGATGATCTTCACCGATTTTGGCACGAGATATTTGATTCCAAATAGGTTGGACACGGGCAAGAAAATCATTCCGCAGTTGACCTGCTTCTTGTTTGATTATGAAGAGTAGTCCACAATCGATAATAGTGGGCAAGTCCGATGATCGATATCGATTAGCCAAAAATCCCGATTTCTTTTGCGAGTCATAATTAGCAACCGGATGTGGATGGGCGAGGCAGAGGTATTGCGAAACGGTGATGATCGATGATTTTTACTATCCCAATCCTCAAGACAGTCAGCAAATTTTGCATCAGTTTCATCGTTCTCTCTTGTCGGCGTAGTGATATCTCCGGTAACAATACGCCAAAGCTTGCGACCTATCAAAAAACTTTTCATTCCTTAAACCCAAAGATTATAGTTGGAACCAGTCAGAACTGTTGCAATAGGTTTTGAAATATCAGATTTTCTCCATTGATAACAAGATGAGGAGAAAAAAAAAATGGTATAATAATAGGTATGAAAGAATGAACCAGAACAGGTTGTAGAGAGAGCAGAGAGACCCAAAAAACTAGAAATAAAAGCTTTATGGCTCTGATACCATGTTAGAAGAGAGAATACAAGTAATGAAAGAAAGGATTGTATATTTGTCTGTGTCACATTTACAGAGATATTACATCTATTTATACATGAGAATATGAACTAATTTGGACAAGAATAATAATTGCTATAATTATGCTACACAAATCTCCTATAATCATGCTAATTGTTGTAATTATGCTACACAAATCTCCTATAATCATGCTAATTGCTGTAATTATGCTAACATAAATAATAAATCCATTAATACAATAAATAATGCTATTTGATTTTGTATTAAAATTAATGGTTTTGGTTTATTTTAAATTGAGACCATTTAATAATAATTTTTTTTTTTAATTTGAGAATGAATTGGATTGTACTGTCAGGTTGAACCAACAAATCTAATTATATTCGATTTAAAATTCAAGAGAGAGGAAGAATGATTTTAATTTTGAAATTTAATTGTACCAATTTTTATTTTATTTTAAATAAGAAAAAAAATTTTAATTTGGTGTAATATATGAGGCCATTATCACCTCAACCCTAGAATTCAGGGTTTGTAATTTATAAAACTTTTGGTTAAATTTTTCTTTTTCATTTCTAATGATTTTTTTTATAAATAAATTCATAAAAATTTTCATTATAAAAATTTTAAAAAAATTAAATAGCAGTGAACTTTTCTTTATAGAAAAGTTTTAATTGAAAGTGATGTTTTTAAAATTGTGGTCCTGGAGGAGGACTTTCATGCTCCGATGTATGTCATAATCCATAATTGACTTGATGAGGCGTGTTTTCAGCGGCCTCATCTTGGTTGCATGAATTATTCAATTATAATAAAAAATAAATTAAATTAATTAAATTTAATTATTAAAATAATTTAATTTATTTTTTGAGAAAAAAATATTTCATGAAGAAATTTAATTTTTCTTAAATTGTTTAAAAATTTTTATATTTAAATAATTTGCCAAATTCTCCATTATTTATAAATATTCTATTATTTTGCAAAATAGTGAAATTAATGAATAAATCCTTTAATGACTATTATTTATTTGTTTATTAAATTAAAATTTGAATTAATTTAATTAATTCAAATGAGTTATTTTTATATTAAATAATACATTATCAAATTGATTTTCAAATAAAATTTTAATTTAATAAATTATTTTAGATATAACATAAATTAAAATAATTAAAGATTGATTGGAATGAATTGACTAGATTGAATTTGGAAACTCAAAAGGGACCCATTTATATTCCCACACGCTAAGAAATTTAGCGCATCAAGGTAATTAAATTTCCTTGCACAATGCATCAATCTTCAACTAGGATTTTTGAGGAGTTATTTGTAAATGAATTTTTAGATTATTCATTGCACATACATCCTCTATGAATACTTGGTCTTACCTTTCAAAAATTAAAAAAAAAAAATTTTATTTTTAAGAGAACACTAATTTGTAGTGCTCTCCATATGTACAATGATTCTCTCTCACAAAAATCTACACAATATCTTTATTGAACAACAAGCTTCATTTTAGTCCAATAAAATTTTATTATTGTATTATTATTATTATTATAAAATAATCATTCAGTTATAACAATATTACTTTTATGGTGGTCGACCTAAAATTTGAAACTGTTGGTAACTTTCCTTATTAAATAATAAATAATATAGAATTTACATATCTATTTGAAATTAATGTTAAAGTTGGTGTAAAAAAAAATCACCTTAAATATATTAATTAAAAAATATTAAAATTAATTTAATGACATTTTACATTTACCTGAATGAGTTGCCTTTTCTTTTCACACAACACTTTTATTAAGACAAAACTAATCATGTTTCTCATTATTATTATTATTATTATTATTATTATTATTATTATTATTATTATTATTATTATTATTATTATTATTATTATTATTATTATTATTACTACTTGACCATGGACAAGGGAATTAATTCACAAAATTCCTTGGCAAGGGAATTAATTAGTGGTGTACTCATTACGTATAAATTACCTACAAAGGAAGCCTTCAACTTTTCTTTCGTCAATAGGATGTGTTTTTTTTTTTCTAAAAATAAAAGAGAACAATTAAAATTATTTTTTTTTCACTGCAATATGTATATTTGTCTACTTAATAGTGTCAATGTACAAAAAGGATTGCTAGCAACATTTTGTTATCCAATCTTTAAATGATATATTATTTCTTTCTAATTCATTAAGATTAACTTTATTCATATAATAAGTTTTAAGATTTTTTTTTTTAATTTATCACTAAAAAATTCCTTTTTCCCATGTTAAAAAAATTTAATAATTAATTAAATATATATATATATATATAATAAATTTAAATAAAAAATAATTTTTAGAAAATTAAACATATAAATACATACACATATGTACTTATATTGTATTATGTTTGTATATATTAAAATTAAAAAAAAATTATAGTTTTCTTTTAATTAATATAATAAAGCTTTTAATCAACATATTGCTATTGACCATTAAGCTAACAATTACTATTAATTTCTTAAAAAAAAAAAAATTGATAGAAACACTTTTACCATTAAACTACAAATATTTTAATGATATGAATTTATTAATTATACATATATTAATATATTTATTTTTAATTATTATTTTCAATTAAGTTTGTACACTATAATAAATATAATAAAATTTGATTATGTAATATAATATATTATTAATTCTTTATTATAGTAAATTATTTACATGATAAATTGAAATTTTAAATTCTGAATTATAAATTAAAAAAATAATAATTTATAAAAAAAAGTAACGTCTCATATCGTTTTTTTTCAAGGACTTGAGTGGGTTTCAAATACAGGACCCCCTATTTATAGTTTATTTTTTTAATTTTATTTATTTATTT
This sequence comes from Hevea brasiliensis, assembly GCF_030052815.1. Lineage (NCBI taxonomy): Eukaryota > Viridiplantae > Streptophyta > Magnoliopsida > Malpighiales > Euphorbiaceae > Hevea > Hevea brasiliensis. Next base: position 92,201,318 of record NC_079498.1, on the reverse strand, counting down.
TAAATAATATTTATTATTTTTAGTAATATTTAAATAAATTTCATTTAAATTGTAGCAATAAATAAATATTATATTATTAAAGACAAATAAATACATTTATATTAATAATTAATGATATGAAGAAATTGATATATAGTGATAAGATAATTTATTTTTATAAAATATTATTAAAGACAAATTTATTTGATTTTAAAAGTAAATTTAGAAGTTTTAGTATAGATAATTAAAGTCAATTTAATTTGTCTTTAAAAATAGATTTTTAGGGGATAATATAGTTTGTTAAAATGAAAAGATAGACAATTTTTTTTGTCTCTACAAGTTATTAATGTGGACAAATATATTTGTCTTAAATCAGTATCAAATATATACTTGTTTCTATATCTATCTCTAATTACATTTAGGGACAACAATAAATGGAATAAATGATTATTAATTTCTAAAAATATATAGAGATAATAAATAGTTTTTTGAGTCAAAATTTTTAGTCTTAATATAATAATTTTGGTATAGTGCACATTTTATTTGTATAACCTATAGAATAAATTATTAATTTCTTTTATATATATATATATTAAAATTATGTAATTGTATTTATATTAAATATATTATATATTTTAAGATAAATTTATTAAGTGTTATCTTATCCCAATAATTATGTTTATAAAGAAGATAAACTAAAATAAAATTTTAAATACTTTAAAATTTATAAATTCTAAATATTTATATTTTTAAATAAAATTATTATTATCAATTAATTATGCATCCAAATGTCAAAAATATTTTAAAATTTTTAACTTTCATTCATATATATATATATATAAAAGATTAGATTTCATGATTGAAGTGGAGCCAAATGGTTTGAGCTATCACCATAACAAATAACAAACCATTTTTTTAAATAAATTAATTATATAATAATAAATTATAATTATAATTACTTTATCATTTAGTTGTCATTATAATTAATTTATTATTTTATGAGCTAATTTTATGTATTAATTTTACATAAAATAACAAGAATATAATATAATTTCTCTTAACAAGAGTATAATATAATTTCTCGCATTGTAGTCGTACCGCGTCGTACGGCGTGCGGACGTCACCACCAGTCCAGTCCAATGCTGTTTCTTGTATTATAGTTTCATAATTAAGGGTGGATGGTAATTATAATAAAAGATGCTCTTCGATCCTTGAATATTCTATTGGATTATATTTTAATTTTTACAATATGCATAGATTGTAGATCACGGTGAGAATTTTCCACATGTTGACCAAGCGCCTGCCCACAGCTATTTGCATGAACACGACACAGAGGCTAAATTATATAGTAAAACAGTTGTTCTATGTATAATATCTTCCATGAAATGATAATTTAATAATGAGTGAATATGTAAATATGTGTGGATATCAATGAGTAAACATGTATGCATGGATGAGTCTCACAATTTTATAACCACCTTATAATTTTTTTTTTAAATATATCTACATTTATATACTTGACTAAACATTATTTGTTTATCATTTCATGTCATATGCTGATATAAAATTATTGTAATTCTATATAATTTTTCTTGCAGAGACAACCCTTCGTATAAATAAAACAATTGTTATTAAGTGAAAGGGATAATTTAGTCATAAATGTAAGAGAGAAAGAAAGAGAAGAGAGAGGGATAGAATAGTGATTCTATTGTTTTTGAGAGAGAGGGGTATAGATTAATTTTATTATTTTCAATCTAAAAACTTATTATTGTAGATTAAAATAAAATTAAAAATTAGAAATTTTTTAATAATAAATTGAAGATGACTGTCGCAAAGTTAATGGAGGGCTAATAAAAATAACTCAATTCAATTGGCAATTTTCTTTTAATCATAATATTGAAGAAAGTTGACAATGATAGATTTAACTGAAGATAGGATCATAATTCTCTCCTAGGTTAACTTCAGATAGGGATATTGGCTATCATAAAATCTTGAAAACAAATCCTAATGATGGATCCATGGATTTGGTGTTTTGTGAAATAAAAATGTATACATTTATATTTAAAGAAAATCTAAATTTGTTTACAAGGTTAATACATATATGAAGCCATGATTATAAATGATCTTGTTGTAAGATTTTGTCCGGTAATTAAAATTACCATATAGGCGAAAATCGATTCCTTTAATATGACCCAATATTAATTGATATTTACTTTAATTAATACAAATCCTAATTATACAAGGATTACTTTAATTAAAGTAAATCCTAATTCTAATTGTATAAAGATATTTGATGGACGTATCATATTAAGTCTTCGATAAATATATATATATATATATATATATGTGTGTGTGTGTGTGTGTGTGTGTGTGTGTGTGTGTGTGTGTGTAAGCTGGTCCTCTCTCTACCCATAAGGTGACACACATTCTCTTTCATAAAGTCAGAGATATTAGAGTCATCTTAAGAAAGTCTTCCATCACTAAAGTTTTGTGTGTGAATCAAGAGGGGTCAAGAAGGAGAAATCAGTTTATCGAATCAAAGGGTCTCTCTTAATCATTAGCATGACTCAATTAAATTTCACATCAGGTATGCTTTCTAAATCTGTGATAATTTATTTATTCAAGATCAATTATTAGGGTGATAGTTGAATCTTACATTTATGATTCACATTATGTTTATGATTGTTATGATTTATTAAGAATTATTTTACATGTGGTATCAAAGCCTTAGGTTTTGAACCATTAAATTTCTCCATTAAATTTATGATGATGAACATAATATTGAAATTCTTACTTGTTATTAGATATTAGTAGAATTAAAGTGTAGATTGTGAAAGTTTTATGATTAATGTTAATGATTAAAATAATGATGATGATATTATTATTAAAATTTGACCCAATTATGTTTTGGGCATGAGGATTATTAACACGATGAAAAATCGTGTTATAAAGATATTTAAGTTTGAGATCATGTTTTCTCAAAAGAAAGAAATTAAAAGACACAATATATATATATATATATATATATAGTGGCTTAATTATTTTGGCAATGAATTTCAAACTATGTGAAAACATATTTGTGATGGAAGATGCTTAAAATTAATTAATTAATTAATTAATTAATTACCAAATTAAAGTTTTGGCCCAAATTTAATTAGGCCATGAAAGTTCAACATGATGAAGAAAATGTGTTGGAAAGAATAATTCTTTTGGGAACTTGTTTTCTCAAAAGCAAGAAAAGAGAAAAAAAAATATGTTTTCGATCCAATATAATTAAGATTTGTAATTAAACCTAATGAATGAACAAATATTGGGTTTATTAAGATACATAATTTATATACATGCCTTATGATATTTGTTTCAGTTTGTTAGTTACCAAAGTGACCAAATTAAAATAAAATAAAATAAAATAAATAATTTATTAGTCACCAAAGTGGCCGAACTATGAATGTTGTTTACATGCATATAAAAATTATCAATTATCTATACTAAAAGATGCCTTGAAAAGTGGATTAATTGATACTTACTAGTCATCAGAACTTAAGAATTTTACTCAAAGGTAAATCAATTATTCTACGATAGTGAGAATTATGAGGATAATAATATTTTATCAAATATATATTAGATGTTCAAAGACAACATGTATATTTGATTTAAGTTAATTATTATCTAATCAAGTTTAAAAGCATTTAATTTAAGATAGTATATTATAGTATCTACCCAAAGGAGAACTATAGTATACTTTAATTATTAAAGTTATCTGAATCTATTTTGAGCATATGAATATAATATTGTAGCTTTTTCTCTTCATTTGCAAGCTTAAGCTGTTATTGTTTTAATGGGTTGAACTTCTTTGAATGGTGTGAGCAAGTGAAGTTCCATTTAGGTGTCTTGGACCTTGGCTTCGCATTATTGGAAGGCTAACTTGCTACTATTATGGATACAAGCAGTGAGAAAGAGAAGTTATACCATAAGCAATAAAAGAGAAGTTATACCATAAGCAATAGGAATCAGTAAACAAATTGAGCCTTATGTTTTTGCGACTGACTATTGCCAATAACATTAAGATTATAATTTCACAAATTAAAAATGCAAAAGAATACCTTAAACTTATGAAAGATATGTTCTATTCTGAAGCTAAGTCACTCACTGGTACTCTAATGGCTTAACTCATGACCATGAAGCATGATGGATAAAAGACTATGCAAGAGCACTTTATTAAAACAAGTGATATTGCAGTAAAACTAAAAACTTTAAAGATGACGGTTGATGATTCCTTCCTGGTGTAGTTGATTATGACCTCATTACCTCTTGAATATGTGTAACACCCCTATTTGTATAGCCTGGTATATTCACTGTTCCGGTGACCGGTGTCGGTCCGAACAATTAAGGGGATTAGAACCATACTTAAGACAGCTAAATAAGCTATAAACACAAATAATTAGTAATTGCCAATTAGTTAAGTATAAATAAGAAAAACAGAACATAAGAGGTTAAACGAGCCGAGAGTCACAGCGATGGGTGACTGTCTCGGGAACGACTGCGAAGCCATTTTAAACTCAAATTTCGAACCGTAAAATATGACGCTGCGGTCCTTAGGACCATTATGAACACAGTGGAAAAGAGAAAATCACGAAAAAGAACTGTTAAGCCAGCCAAATAATTAGGTCAGGGAGCCGGAAGAAATATTGAATTATTTGCAAACCAGGATGAACTGGCGAGGGGCAATTTGGTCAATTGACCCCGAGAGCTGACTCCTGACCTAACTGTCAAATAAAATCAGAGAAAAGAAAACTTCGGAATCGAGAATTAAATTAAATAACTAATAGAAAAATAAATAAAAAAAAAGAAGAGAATGAAAAAGGTGTAGGGATATGACATCATGCATGACATCATGCATGATGCCATAAATCCCAAAATTAATAATTAGATTAAATGGATTTTTGGGTCTTCCTAAGACATAAAAAGATAAAAGAAAAGAAAAGAAAAGAAAATAATAATAAACAAAAGTCCTTCTTCTTCCCAAAGTGGACGTCTCCCATTTCTCTTTCCCTCTCCATTGTTAAACCTCCATGGAAGCTTATTCTTAAGCTTCTTAAACCCCAAAACTAACCATAAATTTCACAAATTCCTTCATTAAACTTTGTTTTTGAAGCTTGGTAAAACTATTGACAACAAAAAGAAGAGGAAAGAAAGGAGATTTGAAGAGGAAGAAATTCAACAAAAGAGGTTAGTGGTTAGTTTTTAATATTATGTTTAAATTCATAATTAAGTAGTTGAATTACACTAGAAATTGTGAAAAAATGAAATGAAATAAATTGTTGAAGGACCAAACCTAAATTTCAGTCAACTAGGGTTTGAGGATGTGTATGCATGAACTTGGTGAATAGATGTTATATATGTGAATTGTATATTTAGATTACATGAATTGTGAAGATTGGACAAACTTAGGGTTTGAACATTAGGGTTTGGAGACCAAAAATGTAAAAAACTTGTAAATGGTGTCTTTGACCTAATGTAAAGTGAGAAATGGTCATTTGTGACCTAATTAAGTGTGTTAGAAGTGTTGGAATTAAAGTCAAATTCGGAGGGAGTGTGGTCATGCTGCTGCAGCATGACCAAGTCAACTTTGAGGGACCAAAAATGAAATTTTACAAGTCCAATTGGTATGAGACCAATTGGGAATGAAAATAGGCACTAAATGACACAATTTTCATTTAGGAAGCATGCCCAAAAAGTGACTAAAACCTAGTGAACAAATTGACCAAAGTTGGAAAATTGCAGGCTACCTTGCACAAACTGACCAAATAAATAGTATTTGTTCATTTGGTCATAACTCAGGCTAGGCAGGTCAAAATGACCTGAAATTTTACCAGTGGTTAGATGAGATATAGACCTAAAACTTTCATGAAGAACACAAACCCAAATTATGCCATTAACCCAATCAAATTACTGAGCAAAGTTGAATCACTGAATCTGCAGAACTGCAGATTTACCATATGAACAGTAAAGTTTCAATGGCTATAACTCTCTCTAGAAAACTCCGATTTAGGTGATTCTTGAACCGATGGAAACCTAAGGCATAGTAGAACATTTCATATGAAGAAAATTAGACCAAATTATGGACTTAACTTGATCAAATTGCTGAACAAAGTTAGATCAATAATCTGCCAGAACTAAAATCTGCAGCATGAACAGTAACGGTAATTTGGATATAACTTGAGCTACAAAACTCCACTTAGAGTGATTCAAAAAGGAGAATAAACTTAAGACAATAGGGAACATTTTCTATGAAGGAAGTTTTGCCAAATTCCAACAGAAAAGTGACCAATGGAACAATGCAACCTTAGACACAAAAACTGAAAATTTGGCAATTTTGCCTAAAAGATCTAAGTTTTGAGAAAATGACCAAAACCAACAAGTTTGGTGACCAAAATGTGGTATGTGGGTGAAGTTGGAATTCCCATACCTATTAAACCTTAGAAAGTCAACAATTTGACTTGAATAGTGTAGTGAATAGTAACCCGAAACACAAAAATTTCAAGAACGTCTAGTTTAGCACATTAGAGCTAGGTAAAAGTGAAGTTAAATTTATTTTTGGATTTATGCTAAGTTATGGAACTGAAACACTGTGAAACTGTGTGTTTCAGCTGAAAAAGACTTGGAAGGTCTGAGAGACTGAGTCAAGGCCTAGAGGCGACTCACGTCAGGTTTATGCACAATAAACCTTATTTGAGCCTTTTGTCATTGAAAAATTGATTTAGAATGATTTATGAAAATTTGGTGTTACTTATGAATTGTGTTGCCACTTTGTGAATGAAACTATGACTTTGGAAATTTATCAGATTTCTCATGAATTATTTGAATAAAATGTTTGAAATAGATTTTTGATTCACACTTAGCATGACAGTGCCTTATTATTCCTCCTCCATTTATGGGGTGAGATCGATTATTTTTCCTCCCTCTCTGGTTTACCAATTGAGGTTGTAGATTGGATGAGTATTCATTAGCTAGCTAGCCACCTCTCTCATTGACTTCGATTAGTGGGGTTGCAGATTGCTTTCTCATGGTATACAACACGGCATTGATCGGAAATTTTGTGTCATAGCTTAAGTTGTGTATGAATTGGCAACACTGTGTTTATTAAATTATTTAACTCAAAAATTTTTCTATAATGAGCTTTGATAATTTGTGAAATGTAATTGTGCAGCATTTAAATTGTGTTTTGGCAATGAATGATTTATGTATTATATTTAAAATTTTTATTGTGCACCACTGAGTATTTTTATACTCAGCGATGGCTTGTTTTGCTGTCGCAGATAAGAGCAAGGAGAAAGCATTGAAGATTCCATTGATTTTTTGTACGGGTATTGTTTTATACCCTTATAGTTCTTTTGATGTAAATATTGTGATGTTGTATGTATCAATGTAAAGTGAGCAGTTGTATAATAAATTGTAATAATTTTATTTTTGGATTGTATATCTGTAAATTTAAATTATGCATACAATATTGATGGAATGATATGAAATAGTTTGTTTTAAGAATTTTGAGATGTATTGACTTGAGAATATTTGGAGGTTGGGAGTTAGGAAAAATTTATTGGAAGTGCTTTTTACAGGTTTTTGAAGAACGGTTTTTTCCAAATACAAACGGAACTCTGTCAAAATTTTTATAAAATTTGCGATAAAATTAAAATGGACAAAAATTCTTACTAGTTTATAAGCTTTGAATAAATAGTATGGAATTTACATATCTATTTGAAATTACTGTTAAAGTTGCTGTAAAAAAAAATCACCTTAAATATACTAATTAAAAATATTAAAATTAATTTAATGACATTTTACATTTGCCTGAATGAGTTGCCTTTTCTTTTCACGCAACACTTTTATTAAGACAAAACTAATCATGTTTCTCAGTATTATTATTATTATTATTATTATTATTATTATTATTATTATTACTTGACCATGGACAAGGGAATTAATTCACAAAATTCCTTGGCAAGGGAATTAATTAGTGGTGTACTCATTACGTATAAATTACCTACAAAGGAAGCCTTCAACTTTTCTTTCGTCAATAGGATGTGTTTTTTTTTTTCTAAAAATAAAAGAGAACTATTAAAATTATGTTTTTTTTCACTGCAATATGTATATTTGTCTACTTAATAGTGTCAATGTACAAAAAGGATTGCTAGCAACATTTTGTTATCCAATCTTTAAATGATATATTATTTCTTTCTAATTCATTAAGATTAACTTTATTCATATAATAAGTTTTAAGATTTTTTTTTAATTTATCACTAAAAAATTCCTTTTTCCCATGTTAAAAAAATTTAATAATTAATTAAAAAATATATATATAAAATAAATTTAAATAAAAAATAATTTTTAGAAAACTAAACATATAAATGCATACACATATGTACTTATATTGTATTATGTTTGTATATATTAAAATTAAAAAAAAATTATAGTTTTCTTTTAATTAATATAATAAAGCTTTTAATCAACATATTGCTATTCACCATTAAGCTAACAATTACTATTAATTTCTTAAGAAAAAAAAATCAAAAAATTGATAGAAACACTTTTCCCATTAAACTACAAGTATTTTAATGATATGAATTTATTAATTATACATATATTAATATATTTATTTTTAATTATTATTTTTAATTATGTTTGTACACTATAATAAATATAATAAAATTTGATTAAATAAAATTTGATTATGTAATATAATATATTATTAATTCTTTATTATAGTAAAATATTTACATGATGAATTAAAATTTTAAATTCTGAATTATAAATTAAAAAAATAATAATTTATAAAAAAAAAAAAGTAATGTATCATATCGTTTTTTTTCAAGGACTTGAGTGGGTTTCAAATACAGGACCCGCTATTTATAGTTTTTTTTTTAATTTTATTTATTTATTTTAAATAATATTTATTATTTTTAGTAATTTAAATAAATTTCATTTAAATTGTAGCAATAAATAAATGTTATATTATTAAAGACAAATAAATACATTTATATTAATAATTAATGATATGAAGAAATTGATATATAGTGATAAGATAATTTATTTTTATAAAATATTATTAAAAACAAATTTATTTGATTTGAAAAGTAAATTTAGAAGTTTAGTATAGATAATTAAAGTCAATTTAATTTGTCTTTAAAAATAGATTTTTAAGGGATAACATAGTTTGTTAAAATGAAAAGATAGACAATTTTTTTTATCTCTATAAGTTATTAATATAGACAAATATATTTGTCTCTGAATGTTAAATCAGTATCAAATATATACTTGTTTCTATATCTATCTCTAATTATATTTAGAGACAACAATAAATGAGATAAATGATTATTAATTTTAAAAATATATAGAGATAATAAATAGTTTTTTGAGTCAAAATTTTTAGTCTCAATATAATAATTTTGGTATAGTGCACATTTTATTTGTATAATCTATAGAATAAATTATTAATTTCTTATATATATATATATATATATATATATATATATATATATATATATATATATTGAAATTATGTAATTGTATTTATATTAAATATATTATATATTTTAAGATAAATTTATTAAATGTTATCTTATCCCAATAATTATGTTTATAAAGAAGATAAGCTAAAATAAAATTTTAAATACATTAAATTTATAAATTCCAAATATTTATATTTTTAAATAAAATTATTATTTTCATCATGCCATGTATCAATTAATATGCATCCAAATGTCAAAAATATTTTAAAATTTTTAACTTTCATTCATATATATATATATATATATATATATATATAAGATTATATTTCATGATTAAAGTGGAGCCAAATGGTTTGAGCTATCACCATAACAAATAACTAACCATTTTTTTAAATAAATTAATCATATAATAATAATTAAAATTATAATTACTTTATCATTTAGTTGTCATTATAATTAATTTATTATTTTATGAGCTAATTTTATGTATTAATTTTACATAAAATAATAAGAATATAATATAATTTCTCTTAACAAGAGTATAATATAATTTCTCGCATTGTAGTCGTACCGCGTCGTACGGCGTGCGGACGTCACCTCCAGTCCAGTCCAATGCTGTTTCTTTGTATTATAGTTTCATAATTAAGGGTGGATGGTAATTATAATAAAAGATGGTCTTCGATCCTTGAATATTCTATTGGATTACATTTTAATTTTTACAAAATGCATAGATTGTAGATCACGGTAAGAATTTTCGACATGTTGACCAAGAGCCTGCCCACAGCTATTTGCACGAACACGACACAGAGGCTAAATTATATAGTAAAACAGTTGTTCTATGTATAATATCTTCTATGAAATGATAATTTAATAACGAGTGAATATTTAAATATGTGCGGATATCAATGAGTAAACATATATGCATGGATGAGTCTCACAATTTTATAACCACCTTGTGATTTTTTTTAAATATAGCTAGATTTATATACTTATCTAAATATTATTTGTTTGTCATTTCATGTCACGTGCTGATATAAAATTATTGTAATACTATATAATTTTTCTTGTAGAGAGAACCCTTCGTATAAATAAAACAATTGTTATTAAGTGAAAGGGATAATTTAGTCATAAATATAAGAGAGAAAGAAAGAGAAGAGAGAGGGATAAAACAGTGATTCTATTGTCTTTGAGAGAGAGGGGTATAGATTAATTTTATTCTTTTCAATCTAAAAACTTATTATTGTAGATTAGAGGAATTTTATAAAATAAAATTAAAAATTAGAAATTTTTTAATAATAAATTGAAGATGACTATAGCAAAGTTAATGGAGGGCTGATAAAAATAACTCAATTCAGTTGGCAATTTTCGTTTAATCATAATATTGATGAAAGTTGACAATGATAGATTTAACCGAAGATAGGATCATAATTCTCTCCCAGGTTAACTTCAGATAGGGATATTGGCTATCATAAAATCCTGAAAACAAATCCTAATGATGGATCCATGGATTTGATGTTTTGTGAAATAAAAATGTGTACATTTATATTTAAAGAAAATCTAAATTTGTTTACAAGGTTAATACAGGTATGAAGCCATGATTATAAATGATCTTGTTGGAAGATTTTGTCCGATAATTAAAATTACCATATGGGCCAAAATCGATTCCTTTGATATGGCTAAATATTAATTGATATTTACTTTAATTAATACAAATCTTAATTATACAAGGATTATTTTAATTAAAGTAAATCCTAATTCTAATTGTATAAGGATACTTGATGGACGTACCAGATTAAGCCTTGAATATATATATATATATATATATATATATAAGCTGGTCCTCTCTCTACCCATAAGGTGACACACATTCTCTTTCATAAAGTCAGAGATATTAGAGTCATCTCAAGAAAGTCTTCCATCACTAAAGTTTTGTGTGTGAATCAAGAGAGGTCAAGAGGGAGAAATCGATTTATCGATTCAAAGGGTCTCTCTTAATCATTAGTATGGCTCAATTAAATTCCGCATCAGGTATGCTTTCTAGATCTGTGAGAATTTATTTGCTCAAGATCCATTATTAGGGTGATAGTTGAATCCTACATTTATGATTCACATTATATTTATGATTGTTATGAATTATTTTACATAAGGTATCAAAGCCTTAGGTTTTGAACCATTAAATTTCTCTATTAAATTTATCATGATGAACATAATATTGAAATTCTTACTTGATATTAGATATTGGTAGAATTAAAGTGTAGATTGTGAAAGTTTTATGATTAATGTTAATGATTAAAATAATTATAATGATATTATTATTAAAATTTGACCCAATTAAGTTTTGGGCATGAGGATTATTAACACGATGAAAAATCGTGTTATAAAGATATTTAAGTTTGAGATCATGTTTTCTCAAAAGAAAGAAATTAAAAGAAACTATATATATATATATATATATATATATATATATATATATATATATATATATATATATATATATATCAAAGTGGCTTAAGTATTTTGGCAATGAATTTCAAACTATGTGAAAACATATTTGTGATAGAAGATGCTTAAAATTAATTAATTACCAAATTAAAGTTTTGGCCCAAATTTAATTAGGCCATGGAAGTTCAACATGATGAAGAAAAAGTGTTGGAAAGAATAATTCTTTTGGGAACATGTTTTCCCAAAAGCAAGAAAAGAGAAAAAAAAATATATGTTTTCTATCCAATCTAATTAAGATTTGTAATTAAACCTAATGAATGAACAAATATTAGGTTTATTAAGATACATAATTTATATACATGCCTTATGATATTTGTTTTAGTTTGTTAGTTACCAAAGTGGCCAAATTAAAATAAAATAAAATAAATAATTTGTTAGTCACCAAAGTGGCCGAACTATGAATGATGCTTACATGCATATAAAAATTATCAATTATCCATACTAAAATATGCCTATTATGAAAAGTGGATTAATTGATACTTACTAGTCATCAGCACTTAAGGATTTTACTCAAAGGTAAATCAATTATTCTACGATAGTGAGAATTATGAGGACAATAATATTTTATCAAATATAGATTGGATGTTCAAAGACAACATGTATATTTGATGTAAGTTAATTATTATCCAATTAAGTTTAAAAGCATTTAATTTAGGATAGTATATTATAGTTCTACCCAAAGGAGAACTATAGTATACTCTAATTGTTAAAGTTATATGAATTTATTTTGAGCATGTAAATATAATATTGCAGCTTTTTCTCTTCATTTGCAAGCTTAATCTGTTATTGTTTTAATTGGTTGAACTTCTTTGAATGTTGTGAGCAAGTCAAGCTCCATTTAGATGTCTTGGACCTTGGCTTCGCATTATTGGAAGGCTAACTTGCTACTATTATGGATACAAGCAGTGAGAAAGAGAAGTTATACCATAAGCAATAGAAGAGAAGTTATACCATAAGCAATAGGAATCGGTAAACAAATTGAGCCTTATGTTTTTGCGAATGACTATTGCCAATAACATTAAGACTACAATTTCACAAATTAAAAATGTAAAAGAATACCTTAAACTTATAAAACATATGTTCTATTCTGAAGCTAAATCACTCACTGGTACTCTAATGGCTTAACTCATGACCATGAAGTATGATGGATAAAAGAGTATGCAAGAGCACTTTATTAAAACGAGTGATATTGCAGTAAAACTAGAAACTTTAAGGATGACGGTTGATGATTCCTTCCTGGTGTAGTTCATTATGACCTCATTACCTCTTGAATATGGGCCATTTGAAATTAAGTACAACACTGTTAAGGATAAATGGAATGGTAATGAATTGGCCAGTAAGCTAGTTTAGGAGAAAATAAGACTGAAAAATCAAGGGACCCATTCTATCATCATTATAGGTCAAGAAGCTGATGAAGGATTTAAAGCTAAAGCCTACAAGTTTAAGAAGAAAAAGAAAGGATCTTCAAATGTTACTTAAGTTAAAGAAAGGAATAAATGGTAGTATGACACTATCAGAAAGATTGTCTAAAAGATAAAACTTGATTTGAAAATAAAGGTAATCTTTATGCTTATGTATGTTTCAAGTCAAACTTATTTGAATTCCCTAATAATACTTGGTGGCTTGATTTTGATGCTACTATTTATATCTCTAATGTGATAAAAGATTCCTTACGATCCAAACTAAAAACACAACTAAGACTTCCTATTTATAGGGAACCATATGAAGGCTTCAATTAAAGGCATAGAGACTAAGAGACTTACCATTTGGTCTTAGATAATGGCTATCAACTAGATCTATTACAAACCTTTTATGTGCCTTCAATTTATAGGAATGTCATTTTTGTTGCAAAACTTGATGAATTTGGGTTCAATGTTAAGTTTGGGCATAGATGTTTCAGTTTATTTAATAATAATGATAATTTCATTATTGTTTTTCGAATTCTTTCTAATGATCTATATATACTGAAACTTGATGATAATTTTGTTGAATCCTTACCTGTCACTTATAGCAATATTGGAAGTAAGCATAGAAGACTGAATGAGAATTCTATTTTCTTGTGGCATAAGTATTTGGGTCACATATCCAAAGAAAGATTAGAAAGTTAATAAAGAATGAGATTACACCGAGTTTAGATATTATTGATCTTAATGTGTGTGGATTGCATTAAGAGAAAGCAAACCAAACACAATAAGAAAGAAGCCACAAGAAGCAGTAAGCTTCTTGAAATTATACACACTGATATATGTAGGCCTTTTAATACTCATCTTTTGATGGAGAAAAGTACTTTATCACCTTTATTGATGATTTTTCACGTTATGAACATATTTATTTGCTTAATGAAAAATCTAAATCAATAAATGTACTTGAAGTGCACATAAATGAGGTTGAGAGGCAATTAGATAGAATAGTAAAAATAATAAGGTCAGATAAAGGTAGTGAATACTATAGGAAACACACTAAAATGGGACAATGTCTTGGTCTATTTGTAAAGTTCTTAGAAAGTTATGGCATATGTGCACAATATACTATGCCAAGTACTCCTCAATAAAATATGGTGGCTGAAAGGCGAAATCGAACTTTAATGGATATTGTTAGGAGTTTGATGAGTAACTCTTCTTTACTTATATCTTTATGGATATATGCACTTAAGACTACTGTATACTTGTTAAACAGGGTTCCTAGTAAGGCAGTCTTAAAAACACCTTATGAATTGTGGACTAGAAGGAAACCTAGTTTAAGGCACCTGCATGTTTGGGTTTGCCGAGTAAAAGCAAGAATTTATAATCCACATTAATAGATATTAGATTCTTGAATAATAAGTGGATACTTTACTGGTCATCTAGAGAAATCTAAAGGGTATAGGCTTTATATTCTAAACCATAGTCTAAAAATTGTGGAAACTGGTAATGCTAAATTCCTTGAAGAATGATAAAGTTAGTGGGAGTGTTGAAAGACAGGATGTGGATATACAGGAAATTAAAGTTGATTTTCTTGTGACTATTAATATTTCTATATCCACCCCTACTCAAGGTGTTGGTCTAGCAGTTGTTGAATGTTTATACAACATGATGATGAAGCACATCATTAAGTAGCTAACCTATAAAGAACTAACAAATGTGAATCACCAAAAAAAAAAAACCCATTAAGAAGATCTCAAAGAGAAAAGAGATTGGCAATTGCTAATCATTATGTGGTTTGTCTGGAAGAGTTAGATTTTGATATAAGGAATCAATAAAGACTCAGTTTTATTTTCATAAGCCATAGGAAAGTACTGAGTCTGACAAGTGGTTAGACGCCGTGAAAGATGAGTTAAAATCTATGGAGCAGAATAAAGTATGGGATTTCGTTGAATTACCTAAAGGATTTAAACTAGTTGGGTGTAAATGGGTCTTTAAGATCAAGCGCGACTTAAATGGTAAAGTCGAACGACATAAAATAAGACTTGTTACTAAAGGTTATACTCAAAATATGGTGTTGACTATAAGGAGATTTTCTCACTTGTTTTAAAGAATTAGACTCATTAAGAATTATTATGGCATTGGTGACTCATTATGATTTAGAGTTACACCAAATTGATGCGAAAACAACCTTTCTAAATATAGAACTTAAAGAGGAAGTTTATATATACCAACCTAATGGTTTAAAAAAGGTCATATGGTGTGTAAACTTAAGAAATCAATATACAGACTTAAGTAATATTTCCACTAGTGGTATATTAAGTTCAATGATACCATAGAGTCTTTTGATTTAAAGAAAAGTCATTGATTGATGTATATATCTTAAGATCAGTGGGAGTATTTTTATTTTCTTAATTTTGTATGTTAATGATATCTTACATGCTGTAAATGATTTGGGCATATTATGTGATACTAAAGATTTTGTCTCAAAAATTTTTGAAATAAAAGATATGGAAGAGGCATCTTTTGTGATTGAAATAAAAATTTTCCATGATAGATCACAAGAACCGTTAAGATTGTCTCAGAAAGCCTATATTGATAGAATTCTAGAAAGATTTAATATGCATAAATATTCAGCAAGAATTGTTCCCATACAGAAAGGGAACAAATTTAGTTTCAATCAAAGTCCAAAGAATCACATGGAATGTAAAGAAATGGAATCAATTCCTTATGCTTCAATTGTGGGCAATTTGATGTATGCTTAAACATGTATAATTCTTTATCCTCGAATTAATCACTAGAAAGCTGTAAATAAAGTTTTATGGTACCTGCAATGAACTAAAGATTTCATGCTCATTTATAGGATATCTAATCATTTAGAAGTGATTGGATATTCATATTCAGATTTAACTGGATGTGTTGACAATAAAAGTTTATTTTGGCTACTTGTTCCTATTAGCTGAAGGAACAGTATTATTGAAAAATGCCAAAAAATAGTCTGTCATTATTTCATCCATTATGAAAGCAAAATCTATGGCATGTTTTCAAGTTATAATTCATGCATTATGGATGAGGAATTTTATCTCAAGACTTGAGGTAGTCGACACCCTTAACAAGCCGTTGAGAATTCATTGTAATAATTTCGTAATAGTATTTTCTCCATAAATGACAAATATGCCAAAGGTGCCAAACATATGCAATTAAAGTATTTTTTCATTAAGGAGAAAGTTCAGAAATGAAGAGTGTCTATTGAGCATAATAGTATTGATCTCATGATAGTAGATTCGTTAATTAAGGGTTCAAAACCTAAGACATTTAAAGAATATTTTCTTATAATGGGTTTTGGCTGTATTAATGTATAATGTATTGGCTTTGACACTCTAAGCTCATTGATATGTTTCTGATATACATTAAATTAGTATTATCTGTTTCTCATGATTGTGTACACATAATATTTTGAGTGAATAGAAAAAGTCTTTTGAGACATTATTGTGAACCATGATATGATAAATATATATTCATTATGTACCTACTATGGTAAGTTGCTAGTGTTGCGGTATATGGAAGGAAGTATGTGATTAAATAATGTACAATTGCCATAACCCACACTTAATAATTTATTATAGGAAGGTAATTATGAAGTATATTATGGAAAGGATTGTTTATTTTATGCACGCCTAATGTTTATGCTATTAAAGTTTATATCATTTAATTGTTGTGCCAAGTGGGAGAATGTAGGATTTTGTCCGGTAATTAATATTACCATATAGGCCAAAATCAATTCTTTTAATATGGCCCAATATTAATTGATATTTACTTTAATTAATACAAATCCTAATTATATAAGGATTACTTTAATTAAAGTAAATCATAATTCTAATTGTATAAGGATACTTGATGGACGTATCAGATCAAGTTTTGGATATATATATATATATATATATATATATATATATATATATATATATATATATATATATTTATATATATATAAGCTACTCCTCTTTCTACCCATAAGGTGACACACATTCTCTTTCATAAAGTCAGAAATATTAGGGTCATCTCAAGAAAGTCTTCCATCACTAAAGTTTTGTATGTGAATCAAGAAGGGTCAAGAGGGAGAAATCAGTTTATCGAATCAAAAGGTCTCTCTCAATCATTAGCATAGCTCAATTAAACTCCGCATCAGGTACACTTTCTAGATCTGTGAGAATTTATTTGTTCAACATCCATTATTAGGGTGATAGTTGAATCTTACGTTTATGATTCACATTATGTTTATGATTGTTATGATTCATTAAGAATTATTTTACACTTGTCAGTTTTGGAATGGTTGTCCAAGACTTAATTAAGTAATCAAATTATGGCTGTAGTTTTTAAGTAGTTAATCTCTAATTATTTTTGTCCATTGAAAGGCCCACTATGTCTTTGCTTATACAACAAAGGCTAGGCCCTAAATCCCATTTAATAAATTATCATAGTTCTCCTTATAAGCGGGCTTTTGTTCAAAGCAAAATGCTTGGTGCCAAAAAAAAAATACTTACAAAAATTGTAAAAATGTAATGAAATGTTCACTTTACTCGTAAGTCATTTAGATTTTAAATTAATTTGTTTTTTCTCTAAATCCAACCAATCATAGATCTCATCGTTTTTGATCAATTAGCTCTTATCAATCTCTTAACCAATCACATCCCATCAAATTTTTTACCAATCAATAGCTCTCACCAATCTCTCAACCAATCATGTCTCATCACACCAAAAATTCAACCAATCACAATTTATTTATATAGTGTTGTCAGGATCAAACTAGATCAGATTGGCCAGACAGATTTAATTGAGAATCAAGCCAGTGATCGATTCAGTTCAAGCTTCAATCCATTTATTTAGCAAATTAGAGTTGACCCATCTGAACCGGACAAGTAACCAGTAAAACAATTAGATCATAAATCAAGTAATAATGATTAATTAGATTATAATCAATTAGATCAATTAATCAAGCAACTATTAATAATTAGATCAATTAATAAAATAATTATTAATCAAATTAGATCATAAATTAAGTAAATATGATAAATTACAACATAGTCAAGTGGATAAATTAATCAAGTAACTATTAACAATTAGATCAATTAGATCTTAAATCAAGTAACAATGACTAATTAGATCACAATCAAGTACTATTGAGTATTTTATTAATTAATCAAGTAGATAATAAATCAATTTACTATAATTAATTAGATCATAATCAAGTACAATCAGATATTTTATCAATTAATCAAGTAAATCATAGTCAATGAGAACATAAATCAAGTAACTATGATCAATTATATCATAATCAATTATTATAGGTTGTTCTATAAATTAATCAACTATATTATAATCAATTAGATCATAAATCAAGTAACTGTAATCAATTACATCATAATCAAGTACTATCGAATATTTATCAATTAATAAAGTATATCATAATCAATTATATAATAAATCAAGTAACTATAATGAATTACATCATCATCAAATCAAGCAAAAAAAAAAAAAAATTACATCATCATCAAGTACTATAATAAATTTTATCAATTAATCAAGTAGATTATAATCAAGTAACTATAATCCATTACATCATAATTAATTAGATAGGGGTGGGCATTATTCAGTTTAAATCAAAATAACCAACCGAATCGAATTAATTCAGAAATTCGATTCAGTTTTGTGGAAATTTAATTCGGTTCAATTTTTATTTATGAATTTTTTGATTTTTTTGGTTCAATTTTGGAGTTAACATAATATTTTCCTTTTTTTTTTCCCTCTTGGTAAAATTGGATCACCTAATCAATTAGATAATAAATAAAGTGACTATAATCAATTAGATCATAAAATTAATTAATTATGACAAATTACATTATAATTAAGTACTATAAGATATTTTATCAATTAATCCAGTAGATCATAATCAATTAGATCATAGATCAAATAACCATAATAAGTTATATCATAATTAATTACATCAATTAATCAAGTAACTATTAACAATTAGATCATAATGAAGTACTATAAGGTATTTTATCAATTAATCAAGTAGATCAAAATCAATTAGATTATAAATCAAGTAACTATAATCAATTACATCATAATTAATTAATCAATTAAATAGAGGTGAGCATTATACAATTCAAGCCGAAATAATTGACTAATTGAATAAAATTAATTCAAAAATTCAGTTTAGTTTTTTAGAAATTCAATTCTGTTTAGTTTTTATTTTTTAATTTTTTTGTTTATTTGGTTTGGTTTTGGAGATAATATAATATTTTTCCTTTTTTTTCCTCCCTTTTATAAAAATTGGACCACTTAATCAATTAGATCATAAATCAAGTAACTATGATAAATTAGATCATAATCAATTAGATAAATTAATCAAGTAACTATTAACAATTAGATCAATTAATCAAGTAACTATTAGTCAATTATATCATAAACAAAGCAACTATGATCAAGACAGGCCACACTCCGTCTCCATTAGATCTGTTCCTTGGAGTATCCTAAAAAAGGAACCTTTCCTCTCCCCAGCCATTTTGGGTTAAGAAGATGTGAAGTGCCTCTCTCTTTGAAAAAGTAATAAGAATGAGTGTAACACCCCCGTTGCATAGCCTGGTAGATTTCACTGTTCCGGTGACCGGTGTCGGTCCGGACAATTAAGGGGATTAGAACCATACTTAAGACAACTAGAGAAGCCATAAACACAAATAATTAGTAATGTTCAATTAGTTAAGTATAAATAAGAAAAACAAAACATAAGAAGTTAAACGAGCCGAGAGTCACAGCGTTGGGTGACCTCCTCAGGAACGACTGCCAAGTCATTTTAAACTCAAATTTGACAGTAAAATGTGACGTGCGGTCCTTAGGACCCTTATGAACCACGATGAAAAGAGAAAATCACGAAAAAGAAGCTGTTAAGCCGGTCAAATAATTATGTCGAGAGCGGAAGAAATATTGAATTATTTGCAAACGGGATGAGCAGCGAGGGCAATTTGGTCAATTGACCCGAGGCGACTCTGACCTAATCACAAATAAAATCGGAGAAAAGAAAATTTCAGAATCGAGAATTAAATTAAAGAACTGATAGACAAATAGAAAAAAAAAGAGAAAAATGAAAAAGTAAAAAGGTGATGACATCATGCATGATGTCATAAACAAATTAATTAAATTATTTATTAAATTGGATTTTTGGTCTTCCAAAAGGGATAAAGATAAAAGAAAATAAAAAGAAAAAAAAAATTTAGAGTTGTCTTCTTCTTTCCCTTGGTTGCCGCCCCACCTTCTCCCTCTCATCTCCATGAAAATCCACCATTAAAGCTTACACTCAAGCTTTAATTCTTCCACTCAATCTTCATAAATCCCCAAAAAACTTCACTAAAGCTTGTTATTACAACTTGAGAAGAAGAATTACAAGAAGAAAGAAGAGTTAAAGATAGGGTTTGGAGGATTTAAGAAAGGTTAGTGTGCTAACTTACCATTTTACTTCTTTAAATGCATAATTAGTTGTGAAAGTGAGCTTAGAACTTGATTAAATGAAACAAATATGGGGGAAGGACCATTGCTGAAATTTCGGCCTGGTTGAAGGGAGTATGAATTGCATGAATTTAATGAGTTTGAATGAGTTTATGGACCTCCATTAGTTGATTGATTATGTTGAGAGCTTTGAATTTAGTTAATTACAATAATTAAGTGAGTTAGGGTTTGAATGTTAGGGTTTGTGAACCAAAATTTGGAGAAATGAGTAAATGGCATGTTTGACCTGTTGAGAGGTGAAAAATGGTCAATAATGACCAAAGGAGATGTGTTTGAATTGTTTAAAGTGAAGCCAAATTCGGAGGTTGAATGGTCATGCTGCTGGCAGCATGACCAAGCCAACTTTGAAGGACCAAAACGGAAATTTTACAAGTCCAATTGATATGCCACCAATTGGGGATGAAAATAGACATAAAATGACACAATTTTCATTAAGGAACCATGCCCAAAAATTGACCAAAACTTAGTGAACCAATTGACCAAAGTGAAATGAGAGCAGGCTGCCACTGTATAAACTGACCAAATGAACAGTATTTGTTCATTTGGTCATAACTCGAGCTAGGTAGGTCAAATTGACCTGAAATTTTACCAGCAATTAGACATGATATAGACCTAAAACTTTCATGAAGAACACCAACCCAAATTAGGCCATTAACTCATTCAAATCATTGAGCAAAGTTAAAATTACTGTACTGAAACTCTGCAGAATTTTCAGTTGAGCAGCAATGTTTGGATGTCTATAACTCTCTCTAGAAAACTCGGATTTAGGTGATTCTTGAACCGATGGAAACCTAAGACATAGTAGAACATTTAATATGAAGAAAGTTAGACCAAATTATGAACTTAACTTGATCAAATTACTGACCAAAGTTGGATCAAAATCTGCCAGAACCCAAAATTGCAGCATGAACAGTGCACGTGAACAGTAAACTTATTTTGACCATAACTTGAGCTACAAAACTCCGATTGAGGTGATCCAAAAATGAGAATACACTTAAGACAATAAGGCACCTTTTCTATGAAGGAAGTTTTGTCAAATTCCAACAGTAGATCGACCAATGGAATAGTGCAACTAGGAGCACCAAAACCGAAAATTTGACAATTTGGCCAAAATGACTTAAGCTTTGAGAAAATGACCAAAACCAACAAGTTTGGTGACCAAAATGTGGTGTGTGGGTGAAGTTGGAGTTCCCATACCTATTAAGCCTTAAAAAGTCAACAATTTGACTTGAATAGTGTAATGAATAGTAACCCGAAACACAAAAACTTCGAGAACGTCGAAATTAGTATATTAAAGCTAGGTGAAAATGAAGTGAAATTTATTTTTGGATTTATGCTAAGTTATGGTACTGAAACACTGTGAAACTGTGTGTTTCAGCTGAAAAAGACTTGAAAACTCAAAGAGACTGAGTCAAGGCTTCAAGGCGACTCCAGTCAGGTTTGTGCACAATAATAATGGTTTAAATATTTTAATCTCAAAAATTTGACTTCGTTGATTAATTATGTATTGTGTTGCCATTTTATAATCGTAAATGTGACTTTGGAAAGTGATCAGATTTCTCATAAATTGTTTGCATAAATTGTTTTGAATGGATTTTATGTTCACACTTAGCATGACAGTACCACATTATTCCTCCTCCATTTATGGGGTTGAGATCGTTTATTTTCCTCCCTCTCTGGCTTGCCAGTTGAGGTTGTAGATCGGATGAGTACTCATTAGCTAGCTAGCCACCTCCCTCATTGATTTAGATTAATGGGGTTGAGATTGCTTTGTCGTGGTGTACAACGCGGCATTGATCGGAAATTTTGTGTCATGGCTTAAGTTGTGTATGACTTTGGCAACACCGTGTTTATGAAATTGTTTGACTAGACGTGTTTAATGATTATTTGACAAAATGGTGTTATTATGAACTTTGATATTTGTGAAATGTGATTGAGAAATATTTAAATTGTGTTTGGCAATGAATGATTTATTTATTGTATTTTAAATTTTTATTGTGTGCACCGAGTATTTTTATACTCAATGATAGCTTATTTTCTTTATGAGATAAGAGCAAGAAAGCAGCAGAGTGAGTCGCTATTTAATCGAGGACTACTCGACCATTTTATGCAGGTATTATTTTTTACACTTGTATATAATCTTGATGTAAATATAAAAATGTTGTATGTATCAATGTAGTTGAGCAGTTGTAAATAAATTGTAATAATATTATTTTGGATTTTCTTTTGTAAATTTAATATTTGTACATATGAATTTCCTGCTTTATGTTTTGTGAATGGAGATATTAAATATTTTGAGATGAGAAATCTTGATTTGTATTGTGAAATTATTTTGAAGTGCATTGAATTGAGATGATTGAGTTATTGAAGGTTGGGAGTTGTGAAACATTTTTGGAAGTGTTTTTTTTAGGTATTTGAAGAGCTGTTTTCTCCAGTTTCAATCGGACTATGTCAAAATTTTTATAAAATATGCGGCAAAATTTAAATGGACAAAAATTTTTACTAGTCTTTAAGCTTTGAATAAATGGTTTTTAATTCTCACTAAAATGCTCACCACTTCCAAAATGTAAGAAAATCGTTTTAAAATCCCTTGTAGGGTACTTAATGAGTTATTGGTAGGTGAAGTTCGGTAGTTCATTAAGTATTCTACAGGAACATGTTATGCCTTACAGAGGGGTAAGGTTCGACATGTTTTAGTGGTATCAGAGCATGGTTTTTGAATAAATTTTGACTGTGTATGAACATTTTATTGATAAGTACAACTGCTCAAGAGTCTTTAATTGATACATATGACGTATTTACATCATGAATATGCACTAACGGAGGTCAACCTCCTTGTGTTTGATCTCAGGAAGTAGGAAATTTGTGAAAAATGGAATGGAGGAGGAGATCATTCCGAAGAACAATCTGTTGAGGCTGAGGTTCAAGGGGAAGCCCCAGCACTTCAGAATGTGAGTGGGTCAGCCACTCCAGCTCCTGCTCGGCCACCGCGATTCCTGCTCAATTTGTGCAAAGAGATGGCTGCGTTCTTCCAGCAAATGGCGGGTAATGTGCCACCCCAAGCTCAAATGCCAGTACCTGTAGCACAACCACAGCCCTCAGCTCGGCAATATGAAAAACTGATGAAATTTGGGGCCACCGAGTTTAAAGGCACTGTGGATCCACTGGAGGCAGAACAGTGGTTGGAAAGAATGGAACGAGTTTTCAGGAAGCTGCAGTGTACGGAAGAACTGAAGTTTGAGTATTCTGTTTCCTTGTTGCAAGGGGATGCGTTTGAATGGTGGAAGACCATCCCCCACAGCCTGGTTGAGCCACCTGTGTTAACCTGGTCAGACTTCTTGAGGGAGTTCCGACAGAAATGGGTTCCCGATGCATATGTGGACATGAAGTTGCAAGAATTTCTGAGTTTGAAACAAGGGAACCGAACTGTAGCAGAATATGAGAGAGATTTTTCAAGACTAAGCCACTATGCTGGAAGCTTAGTCTCCACCCCCAGAGACAGATGCAAGAGGTTTGAGTCCGGGCTAAGGCAGAGTCTGAGAATGCAAGTTGTGGGTTTCAGACATCAGAATTTTGTTGAATTGATCTCACAAGCCTTGGAATTAGAAAGGATAGAATCAAGGCGGTGAAGAAGGGTTCACAAGAGAAAGAGAAAATCAAAAGATTCTTGAACAAACATTTGGAAGTGGTTCAGGAAGAGGAAGCAGTTTGGGGATCTAGCTCCGTAGAGGCAGAGGCAGATTTTACGGCCAAAGACCACCTCGATGCAGTCGGCCAGACCAATGAGCACCAGAGGATCTCTTTCGGTCAGGCATTGTAAAACGTGTGGTAGAACACATGGTGGGGTTTGTTTCAAGGCTACTGGTGCATGTTTTAACTGTGGAGGAAGCGGACATTTCGCTAAGGATTGCACTAGTTCGCGCCGGTCTGGATCTTTCACTACATCTGAAGGATCAGCTCAAGTCTCTGCACCCAGAGGGTCACGACCGCTAGAGGCAGAGGCAAAGGTAGGGTCCCAGTAACACCCACGGAAGTCGAGCACTGTTAACCAGCCAAAGATCCGATGGCGCACTGGTTAGAGTATATACCATGCGTCAAAGGGAAGAGGCTGAAACATCAGATGTTGTAGCTGGTAATTTTTCCATCCTTGACCAAGATGTGCACGTGTTATTTGATCCTGGCTCCACACATTCGTATATTAGTGCTAGTGTGATGTGTTCTACTGCTATTCAGTGTGTACCAATGGACTATGATGTGTTAGTAACTAGTCCATTAGGCCAGGAGGTCAGGGTAAATAGGCTATATAGAGATTGTCCTTTGGTGATCCAAGGACATATTTTCCTGTCAGACTTAATTGAAATGCCCTTCAGAGATTATGACATTATCTTGGGCATGGATTGGTTAGCCAGGCATCACGCCATGATTGGTCAGGCGAATCAAGATCACTTTTGGTCTCCTCGGTATGGTGATGTAGTAATACATGGGGAGAGACAGTTATTACCTTCAAACATCATTTCAGCTGCACTGGCCAGAAAAATGATTAGAAAAGGGTGTGAGGCGTACTTGGCACATGTGATAGACACCCAAGTGGGGAGTCCAGCACTGAAGGACATTCCTACTGTATGTGACTTTTCGGATGTGTTTCCTGATGAATTGCCAGGATTACCTCCAGAAAGAGAGGTGCAGTTTGAAATTGATGTTATGCCTGGTGTGGACCCAATCTCCATAACACCATACAGAATGGCACCTGCAGAACTGAAGGAGTTGAAAGTGCAATTGCAAGAATTGCTTGATAAGGGCTTTATCTGCCCTAGTGTGTCACCTTGGGGAGCGCTAGTATTGTTTGTTAAGAAGAAGGATGGCACTCTCCGGTTATGCATTGACTATCGGCAGTTGAATAAGGTGACAATAAAGAATAGATATCCATTGCCCCGCATTGATGACTTGTTTGATCAGTTGAGGGGTGCAGCTGTGTTCTCCAAAATTGACCTGAGATCAGGTTATTATCAGCTGAAAGTACAAGAGCAGAGTATTTCTAAAACTGCCTTCAGAACCCGCTATGGCCATTATGAGTTTTTGGTTATGCCATTCGGGTTAACTAATGCTCCGGCTGCTTTTATGGATCTGATGAACACTATCTTCAGACCATACCTCGACCAGTTTGTTGTGGTATTTATTGATGATATATTGGTCTATTCGAGGAATGCAGAAGAGCATGATAGACATCTCAGATTATCACTGGACTTTGAGGGAGAAACAGCTATATGCCAAACTGTCGAAATGTGAATTTTGGCTGAAGGAGATATCCTTTTTGGGGCACATAGTATCAGCAGAGGGTATTAAGGTAGATCCTAGCAAGATTGAAGCTGTCCTTAATTGGAAGCCACCCAGAAATGTCACAGAGATTCGCAGTTTTCTGGGGTTAGCTGGATACTACCGTCGATTTGTGAAGGGATTCTCCATGTTGGCATCTCCATTGACCAAGCTACTTAGAAAGGATGTGAAATTTCAGTGGACGGACAAATGCCAGCAAAGTTTTGATGAATTGAAGAGATGTTTGACTGAGGCTCCAGTCCTGACTTTACCTACACCGGGTAAAGAATATACAGTTTACAGCGATGCTTCTCATAATGGGTTAGGCTGTGTGTTGATGCAAGATCGAAATGTCATTGCCTATGCATCACGCCAGCTGAAACCGCATGAGAGAAATTATCCGACACATGACTTGGAACTTGCAGCCATTGTGTTTGCTCTTAAGATCTGGAGGCATTATTTGTATGGGGAGAAGTGCTATATCTACACAGATCATAAGAGTTTGAAGTATTTGGGCACCCAAAAAGAGCTTAATTTGAGACAGAGGAGATGGTTAGAGTTGATAAAAGACTATGATTGTCTGATAGACTATCAGCCAGGAAAAGCTAATGTTGTGGCTGACGCCCTAAGTCGCAAGACTATGGCAAGTCTACAGGTTACTCCTTTGTCTTTAGTACATGAGTAGAGATCATTAAATGCCAGTCTAGAGATTAATGATGAGGGGCAGACAGCAGTTGCATGGCATGTACAGCCAGTGTTAATTGATCAGATCAGAATGGCTGCTCAGAATGATGAAAAGTATTAGAAGCTGTTGGAAGAAGTCAGACAGGGCAAAAAAACCAGAGTTCTCAATCAGAAATGATGGTCTATTGCTACACCAGGGTAGAATGTGTGTTCCTAATGATGTTGATTTGAGGTAGATCATTTTGAAGGAAGCACATGAGTCTCCTTTTGCCATTCACCCTGGTGGTACAAAAATGTATAGAGGGCTAAAGGAGCATTACTGGTGGATGGGTTTAAAAAGAGATGTGGCAGAGTTTGTATCCAAATGCGTAACTTGTCAGCAAGTAAAGGCAGAGCATCAAGTACCCACTGGGTTGTTACATCCACTACCAGTGCCGGAATGGAAATGGGAAAGAATAACCATGGATTTTGTGATGGGACTTCCAAAAACACAGAAGAGTCATGATGCAGTATGGGTCATTGTCGACAGACTGACTAAGTCTACTTATTTTCTGCCAGTCCGAATGGACTACAGTTTGGACAGATTGGCCAGGTTGTACATCGATGAGATTGTGAGACTTCATGGAGTGCCAGTATCCATCGTATCAGACAGAGATCCTAGGTTCACTTCTAGATTCTGGGATAGTCTGCAGAGAGCCTTAGGAACTAGATTAAACTTCAGTACTGCATTCCACCCACAGACAGATGGCCAGTCTGAAAGAGTAATTCAGATCTTGGAGGACATGCTAAGGGCTTGTGTGATTGAGTTTGAGGGTAGTTGGGATACACACTTGCCTTTGATTGAGTTTGCTTACAATAACAGCTACCAATCAAGCATTGGGATGCCTCCATATGAAGCTTTGTATGGCAGGACATGTAGAACCCTGTTGTGTTGGGATGACGTGGGTGAAAGAAAAATGATTAGACCCGAAATCGTTCAACAGACTGAAGAGAAAATCAGGGTGATCAAAGGTCGACTTAAAGCTGCATTAGACCATCAGAAGTCCTATATTGATTTGAAAAGAAGGGATATTGAGTATGCAGTGGGTGAGAAAGTTTTCCTCAAGGTTTCTCCTTGGAAGAGGATTATGAGATTCGGCAGAAACGGGAAACCAAGTCCTCGTTTTATCGGGCCATATGAGGTATTGGAAAGAGTGGGTCCTTTGGCTTATCGTTTGGCACTACCTCCAGAGTTGGAGAAGATACATAACGTCTTCCATGTGTCTATGTTGAGGAGGTATCGATCAGACCCATCTCATGTATTACCAGTAGAAGAAATTGAAGTGAATCTAGACCTCACATATGAGGAAGAACCCATAGAGATTCTGACTTATGAGGTGAAGCAGCTACGGAACAAGCAGATACCGTTGGTAAAAGTGCTGTGGAACCATCATTCTGGCCAAGAAGCTACTTGGGAACGAGAGGAGGACATGAGGAGACAACACCCACAGCTGTTCAGAGATTGATACCAGGTAAAAATTTCGAGACGAAATTTATTTTAAGGGGGGGAGAATTGTAACACCCCCGTTGCATAGCCTGGTAGATTTCACTGTTCCGGTGACCGGTGTCGGTCCGGACAATTAAGGGGATTAGAACCATACTTAAGACAACTAGAGAAGCCATAAACACAAATAATTAGTAATGTTCAATTAGTTAAGTATAAATAAGAAAAACAAAACATAAGAAGTTAAACGAGCCGAGAGTCACAGCGTTGGGTGACCTCCTCAGGAACGACTGCGAAGTCATTTTAAACTCAAATTTCGAACCATAAAATGTGACGCTGCGGTCCTTAGGACCCTTATGAACACAGTAGAAAAGAGAAAATCACGAAAAAGAACTGTTAAGCCAGTCAAATAATTAGGTCAGAGTTAATGAAGTAATATTGGATTATTTGCAAACCGGGATGAACCGGCGAGGGGCAATTTGGTCAATTGACCCCGAGAGCTGACTCCTGACCTAACTGTCAAATAAAATCGGAGAAAAGAAAATTTCGGAATCGAGAATTAAATTAAAGAACTGATAGACAAATAGAAAAAAAAAGAGAAAAATGAAAAAGTAAAAAGGTGATGACATCATGCATGATGTCATAAACAAATTAATTAAATTATTTATTAAATTGGATTTTTGGTCTTCTAAAAGGGATAAAGATAAAAGAAAATAAAAAGAAAAAAAAATTTAGAGTTGTCTTCTTCTTTCCCTTGGTTGCCGCCCCACCTTCTCCCTCTCATCTCCATGAAAATCCACCATTAAAGCTTACACTCAAGCTTTAATTCTTCCACTCAATCTTCATAAATCCCCAAAAAACTTCACTAAAGCTTGTTATTACAACTTGAGAAGAAGAATTACAAGAAGAAAGAAGAGTTAAAGATAGGGTTTGGAGGATTTAAGAAAGGTTAGTGTGCTAACTTACCATTTTACTTCTTTAAATGCATAATTAGTTGTGAAAGTGAGCTTAGAACTTGATTAAATGAAACAAATATGGGGGAAGGACCATTGCTGAAATTTCGGCCTGGTTGAAGGGAGTATGAATTGCATGAATTTAATGAGTTTGAATGAGTTTATGGACCTCCATTAGTTGATTGATTATGTTGAGAGCTTTGAATTTAGTTAATTACAATAATTAAGTGAGTTAGGGTTTGAATGTTAGGGTTTGTGAACCAAAATTTGGAGAAATGAGTAAATGGCATGTTTGACCTGTTGAGAGGTGAAAAATGGTCAATAATGACCAAAGGAGATGTGTTTGAATTGTTTAAAGTGAAGCCAAATTCAGAGGTTGAATGGTCATGCTGCTGGCAGCATGATCAAGCCAACTTTGAAGGACCAAAACGGAAAATTTACAAGTCCAATTGATATGCCACCAATTGGGGATGAAAATAGACATAAAATGACACAATTTTCATTAAGGAACCATGCCCAAAAATAGACCAAAACTTAGTGAACCAATTGACCAAAGTGAAATGAGAGCAGGCTGCCACTGTATAAACTGACCAAATGAACAGTATTTGTTCATTTGGTCATAACTCGAGCTAGGTAGGTCAAATTGACCTGAAATTTTACCAGCAATTAGACATGCTATAGACCTAAAACTTTCATGAAGAACACCAACCCAAATTAGGCCATTAACTCATTCAAATCATTGAGCAAAGTTAAAATTACTGTACTGAAACTCTGCAGAATTTTCAGTTGAGCAGCAATGTTTGGATGGCTATAACTCTCTCTAGAAAACTCGGATTTAGGTGATTCTTGAACCCATGGAAACCTAAGACATAGTAGAACATTTAATATGAAGAAATTTAGACCAAATTATGAACTTAACTTGATCAAATTACTGACCAAAGTTGGATCAAAATCTGCCAGAACCCAAAATTGCAGCATGAATAAGCGTGAGCACGTGAATGTAAACTTATTTTGACCATAACTTGAGCTACAAAACTCCGATTGAGGTGATCCAAAAATGAGAATACACTTAAGACAATAAGGCACCTTTTCTATGAAGGAAGTTTTGTCAAATTCCAACAGTAGATCGACCAATGGAATAGTGCAACTAGGAGCACCAAAACCGAAAATTTGACAATTTGGCCAAAATGACTTAAGCTTTGAGAAAATGACCAAAACCAACAAGTTTGGTGACTAAAATGTGGTGTGTGGGTGAAGTTGGAGTTCCCATACCTATTAAGCCTTAAAAAGTCAACAATTTGACTTGAATAGTGTAATGAATAGTAACCCGAAACACAAAAACTTCGAGAACGTCGAAATTAGTATATTAAAGCTAGGTGAAAATGAAGTGAAATTTATTTTTGGATTTATCCTAAGTTATGGTATCAAACACTGTGGAAACTGTGTGTTTCAGCTGAAAAAGACTTGAAAACTCAAAGAGACTGAGTCAAGGCTTCAAGGCGACTCCAGTCAGGTTTGTGCACAATAATAATGGTTTAAATATTTTAATCTCAAAAATTTGACTTCGTTGATTAATTATGTATTGTGTTGCCATTTTATAATCGTAAATGTGACTTTGGAAAGTGATCAGATTTCTCATAAATTGTTTGCATAAATTGTTTTGAATGGATTTTATGTTCACACTTAGCATAACAGTACCACATTATTCCTCCTCCATTTATGGGGTTGAGATCGTTTATTTTCCTCCCTCTCTGGCTTGCCAGTTGAGGTTGTAGATCGGATGAGTACTCATTAGCTAGCTAGCCACCTCCCTCATTGATTTAGATTAATGGGGTTGAGATTGCTTTGTCGTGGTGTACAACGCGGCATTGATCGGAAATTTTGTGTCATGGCTTAAGTTGTGTATGACTTTGGCAACACTGTGTTTATGAAATTGTTTGACTAGACTGTGTTTAACAGATTATTTGACAAAATGGTGTTATTATGAACTTTGATATTTGTGAAATGTGATTGAGAAATATTTAAATTGTGTTTGGCAATGAATGATTTATTTATTGTATTTTAAATTTTTATTGTGCACCACTGAGTATTTTTATACTCAGCGATAGCTTATTTTGCTGTCGCAGATAAGAGCAAGGAGAAAGCAGCAGAGTGAGCTGCTATTTAATCGAGGACTACTCTGACCATTTTGTACGGGTATTATTTTATACCCTTGTATATAATCTTGATGTAAATATAAAAATGTTGTATGTATCAATGTAGTTGAGCAGTTGTAAATAAATTGTAATAATATTATTTTGGATTTTCTTCTGTAAATTTAATATTTGTACATATGAATTTCCTGCTTTATGCTTTGTGAATGGAGATATTAAATATTTTGAGATGAGAAATCTTGATTTGTATTGTGAAATTATTTTGAAGTGCATTGAATTGAGATGATTGAGTTATTGAAGGTTGGGAGTTGTGAAACATTTTTGGAAGTGTTTTTTTTAGGTATTTGAAGAACTGTTTTCTCCAGTTTCAAACGGAACTCTGTCAAAATTTTTATAAAATATGCGGCAAAATTTAAATGGACAAAAATTTTTACTAGTCTTTAAGCTTTGAATAAATGGTTTTTAATTCTCACTAAAATGCTCACCACTTCCAAAATGTAAGAAAATCGTTTTAAAATCCCTTGTAGGGTACTTAATGAGTTATTGGTAGGTGAAGTTCGGTAGTTCATTAAGTATTCTACAGGAACATGTTATGCCTTACAGAGGGGTAAGGTGTGACAATGAGGGGTGTTAAGCTTTTTGTTATCCTGGCATCGAGCTATTTTTCTATAGGACCTCCCCCATCATAATTAATAAATCATTATTCAGTTCAGAATAAAATAATCGACCGTACCGATTTAATTTGAAAATTCAGTTCATTTTTTATAGAAAATTTGATTCGGTTCAATTTTTATTTTTGTATTTTTGAATTATTCGGATTATTCGGATTGATTTTAGACATAACATAACATTTTTCCTTTTTTCTTTCCTCTTGTGAAAATCAAATCGTCTCCCATTGTTGTAGAACTTGAAGGGTACATGAGATGAAAAATATAAATTTAATTCAGAAAAAAAAAGTTTCGGAAATGGATACATGAAGATGTTTCAGATGGGCTATGGAATCCCTGCTTGAGAATAGGTTATGAAATTAGATGTTGAGATGTGTCATTATTAGTTAGAGTAATGGTAGACTGTGATAGGTTAAAAGAATTGTGGGCTTTGATAGGTTAAATAAATAATGGGATGGTATCTTATTAGTTGAATAATTGGTGGAACATGATAGGTTAAAGAGTTAGTGGTAATTAATTGGATGGCCAATAATAAAAGATAGAGAAGTAAATTAGAAATTCAAATCTAAAAATTTCATAAAGGGCTAAATAAACGTTACACATCCAAAAAATGCTTGAAATTAACCGAATTAACCCCATTTGTTCTTTTTTGTACACGTATTTTTGTACAACTAGTTAAGTCCATTTCCAAATAGATGTAACTGAAAAATTTAAACACCAATTAGGGGTGAGTATAAAGAATTTATCAAGTAAGGGTGATTTTACCCAATGTGGAGGAGAGAAATACAGAACTAGGAAAAAGCTGACAAACGGCTGCAAAAAGAAGCTAGACATTGATAATGATATCATCTCCTACTAGATGCTATTATGTGTAGCATCTAGCAGATCATATATGTATGAATGAAAATAGTGTAAAGAAATCTGGATGAAAATAAAATTTGGAGTGAGAGATATAAAAAGGTCATAGTTTTCTTGTCTGCCTTTAAATGAAAAGAACTTTTAAAAAGTATGTGGATATAATTTTATTTTGTTTATTTTAATCTCATTAATTTCCATTATGGAGATGTTTCATGCAATTGCATAACAAGTTATTCTGTAATTTGCACCTGGAATACTTTTTTACTTTTTTATTTTTTAAAATTTTTTATATATCAAAATTAATTTTTATAGTTGATTTTAAAAGAATACTTTTAAAAATAATATCATATATTTAAAAGAAATAATTATAGTGTTTTAAGTATAATTTTTTATTTAATGTAATAATTAGTATAATATACGACGAAAGATAGTTTTAAATAAGGACTGAAACTTTGAACCTCTCCGAGATAGTTTTAAATAAAGACTGAAACTTTGAACCTCTCCATTATTTACCCTTTAAAATTAGAAAAATATTATCATAATATTTTTAGCATAATTAAATTTTAATTAATGAAAACAATATTTTAAGTTTTACTTATTAGATTAAATAAATTAATTATATTGGGTCAGTTGCATATTTTATTATAGAATAACTTGCCATGCAATTCCATGAAACAATTCCATAATGGAAATTAATGAGATAAAAATAATCAAAAGAAATTGGGGAAATTATATATAAAAAAAAAGTTTTATGTGGTTTCACCCATTTTTCATTTCAAGGTTTGTAGTTTACTTTGTAACAAACTGATACCCTGAGGTTTCGCAACATTAGCAAATAACGACTTTCCATCTTCTCTCTGTCAAAAGATATAGATGTGAAAGGGAAAGCTACTTACGTAGAATACAAAGTTACTGATGTGGAATATAAACTAATGGAAAAATTATATTAAAAAAAGTATTATGTGATTTTACTTATTTTTCACTTTAGGTATGAGTTTTACTTTGCAATAAAGTGGTACACCCTGTGATTACGCTTTATTAGCAAATCATAGCATTTTGTTTGATGCTACTAAGTTTCGATGATGTGCCATTAAAAATAATATTTTAATTTTTTAACCAATAAAAAATAATAAAAGAGAAATAACACCGCCAAGATATTTCAGGCAAAAAAGAAGTTTTATTCATTTTGACCACGGTGATTCCAAAAGTGAAGGTATGCTGATGTGGAGTTTTGCATGAAGACCCTAACTTTGGGAATCACTACCAACAAATTTTTGAACCTGGAGTTTGCACACTATCAAGGGTCGTTGATGTAATGTAAACTCCTGAAGAGTTTGATAAGTGCATAATTTATTAATTTTACTTCTATCACATTTAGTGTTTCTAGTGTGTTTTTATGCATAATTCAGTTGATTAAAGTATATTTATTATTTAGACATATTTTTAGATAGTTGTTGGAATAATTGTGTTAAATGGAGAAATTTTCAGGATTTGACATTTGCTGTATTTTTTAGGTGTTTCTAAAGTTGTGGATCTCCAAATTGATTGCTATTTAATCCATTGAAAAGCTAAGATAGAGCACTTCAAATGATAAAGAGGGACCAAAGCCCAAATCAGTCTCCAAGGTTGACAAAATGAGCTATGGATCTATTACAAAAGCCTACACTTGACTGTCATGACCAGTTTCAGTATTTATTTTGTATCTGGAGTTCCAGAAGTCCAAATGAAGCAAGCCCAAGCCCAATTGAACTTTAAGAGCCACCTCTACAACTTCTATGAAGGGCTGAAAGCAAGATAAGGCCATTTTAATTGTCAAAAATGGCAATGAAATCGTCACTATAGGCTGGATAGTCTGTCTGAACTAGTCCTAGTTTTTGAGCCATAACTTGGGCTGTAAACCTTAGATTTGGGCAAATTAGTACCCGTTGGAAAGCTAAGAAGTAGGACTACAACTTTTTTGAAGAGGGCAGAGACAGATTCGAAAGGGAAGTGGCTAAAAAATGGCCTTGATTGCAGAGAGGTGAGTGCAAGCTGAAAATCTATCTTTTAAATTTCAAAACTTTTCCTAGTTTGGTTCCTATCTTTGGGATTAGGTTTTTTATTATAAAGGCATCTTTGGGCAGCAGCATACACACATCCATTCAGTCCTTCAATAAAAACTTGGTGTGCTTCCGCAAGTGCACGGGTCACAGTAGTATAGTTTTAAAAAATAATATCGTTCCCACAGGGAATTGTACTTAAATTGGAAATAAAAGGATAAGCTAATTAGAATGGTAAAATTTAAAGATATAAAATGGAATTTAAAATTTAAGATTGGTATTTGAGGAATTTAAGCTAAATCAAACAATTAACTAAATTAATTAAACTAGATTACCAAAATTTAAATTGAAATTGCTATTTATGAAATTTGGAGGAATTAAATCTAAATTCAATAAAAATTAAAGTGATTCTAGAGATAGGGTTTTCAATATTGCTTGCATGTGGTTTATCCCTAATTTAGCCAAACATATGAGAATTGCAATTTTGAGGGAAATCAATTCTTAGTTCTTTGAAACCTTTTTCAAGCATTTCAAAGTTGGTATTCATTAAATCAAACCCTGTTTTTACGGTATTTCAAACCTAACAAAAACCCAATTAAAGCTCTAATTGATTTTGGAAAGTCCCCTTAATCCTCTTAGCTTATCTCTAACACCAAGAAAACTAAGTTTATTGCAAGATTATCTATCCCAAACATTCACTTTTCAGTCTATCTGTCAAGGATTAAAGCTTAACTTAATGAGGGCCCATTCATCAAGCAAGGCAACAAGCTCACAAGTAATAAATCCAAATGCAACAAATATCATTTAAATGACTAAATCAGTTCAAAACCACAATGCAAAGCAATATTTACAAACCCATCTCTAGAATCTCAAATATCTACTCACAAATCATGGTTTCAAGACAAACCCAAGTGTAGAAATGAAGAAATATTGAAAAACTAAGCTAAGGAATAGAAAAACCCAGTAGAATGCTGATGAATCTGCTGCTGGAGAGTTGCAGAAACGTCCTCTGCTGCTGCTGCAAAATGGTTCCCGTGCTCCTCTTCCTCTCCTTCTTTCTTGCCAAAAATCTCTCTCTCTTTCTCCTTATGGAAAGAAATAGATAAAGGAGCTTTTATATGGTTCAGAGATCTGCCCTAGAATGGGTAAAAAGGTGGAAGATTCCAGAGAAAGTGAGGTATTAAATCAGAGGAACGAAAATGCCACGTCAGCCATTTTCAGTAAAAACGACATAAGCTGAATCGGTTGTGTCGCAGGTTGTGAAACCTGCTGCCTGAGAAAAATTGCATATCTGACAATCGACACAACCTGTGACATAAGCTGAATCGGTTGTGCTGCGCATTGTGTCACTCTCGGCCTCTTTAATCTCAACTTCAAAAATTTGCAATTCAACTTTAATTTCTTCCAAATGGCTGCTCTGATCAAAATACACCAAATTTCTCCAAATTTAACCTACAAAACAAATAAATTCCATAAATTAAACTAAGAAGTATAAAAAGGCAAAATTAACTAAATATATGCTAATATCTATAGTAATAGCTATGAGCAAGGGTAAATTATGTGCAAAAATTATACCTAAATGATGATATAAAATGCATGCATCAAATTTCCCCATACTCAAACTCTTGCTTGTCCCCAAGTAAAATTTCATTAAAACTCATTTGGAAGGGAATAGAATTAGTCTTTGAAAACACAAAAATCACTAATCCAAACCACCAACTTACCTCTAGCCACCAACATTCTAAATTCCCACCAGCGAAGCACAAAGAATGAAGCAATCACTCTCAATAATTACAGAATAGCTAAGAATTAACCAATCAAACCAAGCAACAAATACCAACCAGCTACAAGAGTCAATTGTGCCAAAACAAACCTAAATGAAATAGATAGCCAATGTGTCTCAAATAGATGGTGAGTAATGTATGAAAGATTATATTGCCAAACCCATATGCAAGCATAAAAGATCTAACTCCACTAATGTAACAAACATTTTTCAAAGAATCATTAGGTCTTTTTAAGGGTTGTAATGGGGTCAAATAAGGCAAAATTATGGTTAACAAAGAAAGGGAATAAGGAAAACAAAATATGAGAATAATATTAATCATGAAACTCAAAGTGCATCCAATATTCTCTTTTTTTTTATATATATATTTTTTAATTTTTTTTTATAATAATTTTTTTTTAAATCAAGAGGATAGAAATTCACAATGAATCACAAGTGCTATCACAATGATTATATAAAAGGACTACTTTTTATACTTTTTTTTTTGTGTACTTGTCCCTATTTCATGTCACACCCAAAATTACCTTTGGGATATTTTGGTGACCCCTTTTTTTTTTCATCAGCTTTTCTTATTTACTCTAGCACTTTTCAAGATGTTTCAATCCTCCAATTTTTTTTTTATGAACTTAATTGCTAAAATATTATTCTCATAAATATGTGGTAGTGTTTAGGTTTTATGGCTAGGAAAATGATTTGGGTTCCAAAGAAATTAGAGAATTAAGGTTCAAGGGGGTTTGCAAGGGTTGAAATGAAATTAAGGTAGGTTAAGGCTAAATATGAGGTTTAAAAATATGAAGGAATGCCTAAATCATATTCTTATCAAATGCAAGTTAAAAATTTCGCTTTGAAAGATCTAAGATGCTTGTTCTAGGAATGGTGAGACGACAATGACTATTTTCTTCCTTAAAGGCTTATTCAAACACTCAAAACTCAAAATAACTAATCAGAATCTGCATGCCTAGATAAATATATTAATTTTCAACTATTAAGTAAGAGAAAGAATAATGCTTAAGACTTTGTACCCAGCTGGAACTTTCATTCCACTAACCATCTAAAGGCAAGTTGGCTTGCTTGAATAAGCAACTTTTGGAATTCAAAGGCTGGTTTAAAAATCCAAAAAAAAAAATTTAAATGAATGAATGAAATGCATGAATGTATAAATGTATAATGAACCTATATGCAACTAAGTATGCATAATTAAGTGTATGAAGCTAAATGCAGTGTACATAAGTAAATATGTACAAGTATGAAGTAATGAATGAGTATGTCACTATATGCAAGTAAAAAGGAAAAATAATGTTTGCAAAAAATTTACCCTCTCCCCATACTCAGAATGAACATTGTCCTCAATGTTAAAAGATTGCAAGGAATGGGATAATTTGGCTATAAATGCAATGGGTTCTCTCAAATATTGTGCAGAAAATAGGTGGCTAATATGTGCATAAAGAATTATTACCCTGTTTCATAAGTGATAGCATAGCTTGTGCTGAAAATGACACAAGCTGAGATAAGAATTGTTACCTCATTGAAGGTGCAGCCAATTTAATTAAATAAAATTTGGACAGCTGCTGCACTCATTACAAAAGAAACAGTGGAATGGAATCCATTAAAGCAATTAAACTCAAAAAGTTGAAATAGGGAAGTTAAGCTAAAAAATATAACCATCAAGTGAAATTCCGAAGTAGCATATCATAGCAAGTGAGCAAAGTACGAAAGATTCAAAAGAAAAATGTACTTTATGAGGAACTAAAAAAAATACTGAATAAGCAATGTTTCAAGTAAAAGAAAAGCAACACAAGTAAAATATTAATTAAACAGGCTACTAAAAACACTAATTAATTAAGCAACTAAAATAAAGACATGAGGTATGTAAACTGAAAATAGAAGCTGGTCAGTCATGAATGATAACTCCTTTGCCTTTGCCATCTTGTGGAGGTGGTGGTGCTTTTGGTGGTTGCTGTGGAGAAATAATGCTCAAAATGAGTGCCTGGTTAGTTTCTATCTGCTCTAGCTTAGCTTGCATAGCTTTCAACTCGTCTTGCATTTCAGCACTTCTATCCAAATATATATCAGCTAAATCCCTTAATGTTTGAAAAGAGACATCTGTCATTTGCCGAAAAGAGTAGATCTCATCACTGAGATTCTCCATGAATGTCAGAAGGGTTGCCATGGAGGGTCCAGAAGCTGTTGATGAAGCAGGTTGTGCAGCTGGTGGAGCCTGGCGTGGAGGTTGTGTATAAGGTGGCTCAGTAGGTTGCTCAGATGGTGAGGAGGAGCTAATTGCAGTAGGGGAGCCTGGTGGTGTTGTTGTGGGTGCCAGAATCTCATAAAGCTGTGTAGCCTCATTTTTACTACAAAATTTTTGGTTGGCCAAATGAGGTCCTGTAACACCCTAGGCAAATCCCACATCGACAAAACACGGGAGAGATGCTGGGTTCATAAGTTGACAGTTCGTAACCCCTATTGACGCGTTTTAAAACCGTGAGGGCTTCAGCCCAGAGCGGACAATATCACTAGTGGGCCGGGCCATTACATTTATGGTATCAGAGCTGCTCCGTGTGCAACCTT
The DNA here is from genome assembly GCF_030052815.1 of Hevea brasiliensis. Classification (NCBI taxonomy): domain Eukaryota; kingdom Viridiplantae; phylum Streptophyta; class Magnoliopsida; order Malpighiales; family Euphorbiaceae; genus Hevea; species Hevea brasiliensis. The sequence continues at coordinate 92,161,860 of NC_079498.1, read as the reverse complement.
GAACGATGGTGGGGCAAATCTCAGCGAGGACACTGAGTCCCATAAGGGGGGTGGATTATAACACCCTAGGCAAATCCCACATAGACAAAACACGGGAGAGATGCTGGGTTTATAAGTTAGTGGTTCGTAACCCCTAGTGACGCGTTTTAAAACCGTGAGGGTTTCTGCCCAGAGCGGACAATATCACTAGTGGGCCGGGCCATTACATTTGTGGTATCAGAGCCGCTCTGCGTGCAACCTCGAACGATGGTGGGGCAAACCTCAGCGAGGACGCTGAGTCCCATAAGGGGGGTGGATTGTAACACCCTAGGCAAATCTCACATCGACAAAACACGGAAGAGATGCTGGGTTCATAAGTTGACAGTTCGTAACCCCTATTAACGCGTTTTAAAACCGTGAGGGCTTGACCCAGAGCGCATAATATCACTAGTGGGCGGGCCATTACATTTGTGGTATCGAGCGCTCGCGTGCAACCTTGAACGATGGTGGGGCAAACCTCAGCGAGGACGCTGAGTCCCATAAGGGGGGTGGATTGTAACACCCTAGGCAAATCCCACATCGACAAAACACGGGAGAGATGCTGGGTTCATAAGTTGACAGTTCGTAACCCCTATTGACGCGTTTTAAAACCGTGAGGGCTTCAGCCCAGAGCGGACAATATCACTAGTGGGCCGGGCCATTACAGGTCCATCCAAATACAGCAAGCCAGTTGTGACTGCAGCACACCTATGAACTTGAGGGTCAAAACCAAAATAATGTTCAATGGGTGTGACCAAACCTCCAAACACAATATTACCAGTACCCCTAGTAGTTTGGCGGAGCACATGACGGCAAAAGTAATAACCAGGTGAAACCTTTTTACCAGTTTTGGCACACCACAAAAAAAATAAGTCATACTGAGACATTGTGCCAACACTAGTTCCTCTTCCTAAAATTGTATTTGCAATTAATCTTTGAAGCAATCGCAAGGAGTGACTCTCAATTTTAGAGGCCTTACTGTGCCCAGGTTTAAAAACACCTGCTAAGGGTGCTATTTGCTGCCAAAATTCATGCCCATTATAGTCCCTTCTACTCGTAGGCATTTTAATCAAACCATCAGTGGGGAACCCGAATATATGATGAAAATCATCCATGGACAGTACCCTATCTTGACCGAGGCATCTAAAGTTGATTATCAAGTTATTATCCAATTCATATTTATGCTTACTAGTGGACAGGGAGGCCATGAATTCCTACACTAGAGTGGGGTAACCAGTTCCTGTTTATGAACAAATCTCACCCGACTCAAAGCATCTAACAAATTCTGCATTTCATCATATATATTCAAAGATTTAAGTGTAAACACATCCAAATATCGAGTCTGAACCATTTCCCTAGTTTCAATTCTTGTCTTATTTTTCTTCATTTCGGCAGTAGGCAATACCCATTGTCTGGTAGTGGGCACAGATGAAGGAATAGCGAAGTTAACTTTAGATTTCCCTGGGCGCTTTACCGCTGATCACGGGATTCCACAGCAAGCACCGGGTACGGCAGAAGTGGGCAGCTGGACTGGTTGAGGCTATGTGGGCTGTTCGAATTTCTTTCTCTTGGTGCCGCTTGTGGTTTTGTGTGGCTTAATACTCTTTGCTTTCTTCTTCTTGTATGTAGCAATGGGGGCATCACCAGAATGGGTTGCCCGTGAGTCAGCATTCATGGGTTGGGTGGGTTGAGGTTGCGGCATAGGGTGTGAGGAATGGGGAGGGGAGTTTTCGAAGGAAAGAGGGGAATCGGGCATGTCAAAAATGGAAGAGAGGGGCCGAAAAAGAAGAAGAATGTGATGAAGTAGAAGAAGAAAGGAGAAAAATGTTGGTTTGGATCGTGGGTGGCGGAGGTTGCGGTGAAGAGGAGGAGTGGGGTTGTGTTGGAGGTTATGCCGAGAGGAGGAAAGAAGGAATGGGGTTATCGGGTATGGGTTTGGGTTAGGGAGTAAAAGTGATGGGCTATGGGCTTTGGTAAATAGGTAAAGGCTGTTGGGTATGGGTTTAGTCTACGGGCCATGGGTTTGGTTTAGTTAGTTTTTTTTTTATATATATATCAAAATGGGTTAGTGGGCTTTGGTTGGTTGCGGGCCCATTCTGGTGAAGTGGGTTGTCAACCTACAAAACCAAATAAATGACACAAGTTAGAACACAAGGATGGAGGTTGTGCCGGAAGTTGTGAAATATTCTGCCCAAAATGCGCCCAGTGAACACAAGCGACGACACAACCAAAATCGGTTGTGCCGCAGGTTGTGAAATATTCTGCCCAAAATGCGCCCAGTGAACACAAGCGACGACACAACCAAAATCGATTGTGCCGCAGGTTGTGAAATCTGCTGCCCAAATTTGACAAAATTACATAGTACTTGAAAAATTGAAACAAATTAGATTTCAAATGATTAGACCTTCATAACATGAATTCTAATTGCTCAACCTGTTATGTTCATCAAATACTCAAAAAAAAAAATTTTCAAAGCACCAATTCACACATCCACATTCAAATAATTTTCCCTTTTTTTTTAAACCAAGATGACAAAGTTTGGAAAAATTTTCCTCTGAAAATTAACAAAAAGGGCAATGAGCCTAGCAAGATCCACCAGTAAATATTCAACAATAGAGAGATAAAAATTATAAGTGAACAAATTTAAAACTAAAATTTAAAGCTGAAATTTAAAGCTAGAACTAAAATAGAATTTTTTAATGCTCATTTGCTTGCAATGAATTGTATCCCATCTGCACAAGAAAATTAGAACAATGTCAAACTCTGAATAAAGAGTATAGAAAAACTTAAAACAAATATATGAAAGAAATAAAGAATCAATGAAAAATTGTGGGTTATGCCCAAAAATGCTAAGTTTAGGTCTTTAGCTTGACCTTACTCAATCAAAATTTTATGGAGAATGAGAGAGATAGCAGGTTGCTATCTTCTCAATTGGCTCACCCACTGAATAATGCCTCAACCTTTGCCCATTTACCTTGAAATTACTAGATTTTTCACCAAAAATTTTCATAGCACCATGAGGGAAAACTTTCACAACTTTAAGTGGACCTGACTACCTTGATTTTAATTTTCCTGGGAAAAATTTCAACCTTGAATTGAATAAGAGAACCAAATCTCCTTCTTTAAAGTCCTTTTTCTTGATGTGCTTATCATGCCATTTTTTAGTTCTTTCTTTATAGATCATAGCATTTTCATAAGCATCAAGTCTCAATTCTTCTAACTCATTAAGTTGCAAAAGTCTTTTGTGTCCAGTAGCTTGTAAATCGAAATTGATTGCTCTTATGGCCCAATAAGCTTTATGTTCTAACTCTACGGGCAAATGGCATGATTTCCCAAAAACTAACCTATAAGGTGTAGTTCCTATGGGGGTTTTAAAGGCTGTTCTATATGCCCAAAAAGTGTCATCTAATTTAAGGGACCAATCTTTTCTAGACTTGCTGACAGTTTTCTCCAAGATTTGCTTAAGTTCTCTATTTGTGATTTCTACTTGGCCATTTGTTTGAGGGTGATATGGTGTGGCAATCCTATGCTTTACCCCATACTTTCTCATCAATTTTTCAAATTGGTGGTTGCAAAAATGGCTACCACCATCACTGATTATGGCACGTGGGGCACCAAATCTGGTCAAAACAAATTTTTTCAGAAATTTCACCCCAACTTTTGCATCATTGGTAGGTGTAGCAATAGCTTCTACCCATTTAGATACATAGTCCACCCCTACCAAGATATATTTATTCCCATAAGAAGATGGAAATGGCCCCATGAAATCAATTCCCCACACATCAAATAATTCAACTTCTAATATGGACTGTTGGGGCATCTCATCTCTCTTGGAAATATTGCCTACCCTTTGATACCTATCACATTTGCTTACAAAGTTTCTCACATGTTTAAACATATTAGGCCAATAGAAACCTGATGTCAAGACTTTTTCAATAGTTTTTGAGACACCACAATGACCACCATATTCAGAGGAATGACAATGGTAAATAACATCATTTATTTCTTCCTCTGGTATACATCTCTTAATTATTCCATCATTACATCTCCTAAACAAAAGAGGCTCTTCCCAAGAATAAAATTTAACATCATGCAAGAATCTTTTCTTTTGCTGCCAAGATAAATCAGGTGGCAAGACACCACAAGACAAATAATTCACAATATCAGCAAACCATGGAAGTGCAGATTTCAACACATACAACTGCTCATTCATAAAAAACTCATCAATTGGCACAATATCATCATCTTTATTTTCAGTTTTTATCTTAGAAAGGTGATCAGCCACCACATTCTCAACACCTTTTTTATCTCTTATTTCTAAATCAAATTCTTGAAGTAACAAAATCCATCTAATCAACCTAGATTTAGCTTCTTTCTTGCTCATTAAATACCTTATTGCTGCATGATTAGTGAAAACTATTACCTTTGAGTTGACCAAATAAGAACAGAATTTATTGAGTGCAAATACTACCGCAAGGAACTCCTTTTCAGTTGTAGCATAATTAACTTGAGCTTCATCAAGGGTTCGGCTTGCATAGTAAATGGCATAAGGTTTTCTATCTTTTCGCTGGCCAAGGGCGGCTCAACAAAGAAACTCGCTTGCATCACACATGATTTCGAATGGCAAAGTCCAATCCGGGGGTTGCATGATAGGAGCTGTTGTTAATGTCGTCTTTAACCTGCAAAGAGCAACCATACAATCTTTATTAAAATCAAATTTAACATCATGATTCAAAAGATTTGTTAAGGGTTTAGCAAGTTTAGAAAAATTCTGAATAAATTGCCGGTAAAACCCGGCATGTCCAAGAAAACTCCGCACTCCTTTGACAGTGGTTGGAGGGGGCATTTTTTCAATAATTTCTATTTTGGCTCTATTTACTTCTATTCCCCTGTTTGAGATCAAATGCCCTAAAACGATCCCCTCTTGGACCATAAAGTGACATTTCTCCCAATTCAACACCAGATCATTATCAGCACACCTCTGCAAGATTTTAGACAAATTAGTCAAGCATGAATCAAAATTAGTTCCATATACTGAAAAAGTCATCCATGAAGACCTCCATAATTTCTTCAATAAAATCAGAAAAAATGGCCATCATGCACCTTTGAAAGGTGCCAGGCACATTACACAATCCGAATGGTATCCTTCGATATGCAAAGGTGCTATAGGGACAGGTAAAGGTAGTTTTTTCTTGGTCATCAGGATGGATTGGAATTTAAAAGAAACCAGAATATCCATCTAAGTAACAAAAGAAAGAATGCTTGGCTAATCTCTCTAACATTTGATCCATAAAAGGAAGGGGAAAGTGGTCTTTTCTTGTAGCATTGTTCAACTTCCTATAGTCTATGCACATTCTCCAACCTGTAACAGTTCTAGTGGGTATCAATTCATTATTCTCATTTTTAACAACTGTCACCCCACCTTTTTTTGGTACAACATCCACAGGACTAACCCACTCACTGTCAGAAATGGGGTAAATAATTCCAGCAGCTAGTAATTTCAGGATTTCCTTTTTCACAACATCCTTCATTGTTGGATTCAATCTTCTTTGATGTTCAATGGAAGGTTTACTATTTGGCTCTAGGAAAATCCTATGCATACAGACTGTTGGACTAATTCCCTTTATATCATCAATTGCATAACCCAAAACTCTCCTATATTCTCTCAAAACTCTCAACAATTTTTCATTCTCAATATCAGTCAAAGATACATTAATTATAACAGGATATGTTCCATTGGGTCCAAGAAAAGCATACCTGAGGTTGGAAGGAAGAGGTTTAAGATCTACCTTTGGGGCATCCTCTACCTTTAATGATGGTGGTTTAATCTCCAAAGTTTGCACTTCTTCAAGTTGAAAAATTGTGGCTTCAGGATGTGGTGGAGAACTCTCCAAGTGTTGTGCAAAAGCAGCTATGTTGTGATTATCATCATCAATGCTCCCACCATGGACTAAGCAATTTTCAAGAGAGTCTTGTGGATAGCTTTTTCTGAAATGCTCTTGAACAATCTCATCAATAATGTCTACCCGCAAACAAGACTCAACTTCTTCATGTTTCCTTTTCATGGCTGGATTGATGTTGAATATCATTTGATCATCTCCCACTCTAAGTGTCAATTTCTCACCCTTTACATCAATTAATGCACCAGCTGTTGCCAAAAAGGTCTTCCCAATAAGATAGGAATTTTTGTGTCTTCTTCCATATCTAAAATGACAAAGTCCACCGGAATGTAGAATTTCCCAACCTTGATAGGCATATTTTCTAGAATGCCTTCTGGATACTTAATTGAACGGTTAGCCAATGAAAGATACATGTTTGTGGGCTTTAACTCTCCCATATTCAACTTCTCATATATTGAAAGTGGCATTAGGCTGACACTAGCTCTAAGGTCACATAAGGCATTTGCCACACAATTATCACCTATATGACAAGGGATGGAAAACACACCCGGATCTTTGAGTTTGGGAGGTAACTTCTTCTGAATTATAGCACTGCATTGCTCTCCCAAGTTGATGGTATCATAATCTTCTAACCTTCTCTTGTTGGTAAGAATCTCCTTCAAAAACTTGGCATAACTTGGCATTGGGATAGTGCTTCAGTGAATGGCACATTGATATACAACTTCTTTAGCACTTCAAGGAATTTGCCAAATTGTTTGTCTAGCTTATGCTTGATGAATCTTTGAGGGTAGGGAAGGGTGGGCTTGTAAGGCCTGTGTGGGATGTATGGTTTCTCTCCCTCATCTTGCTCACTTTTGCTTTCTTCTTCTTTTTCATTTTTCTTGCTCTCAACTGAATTTTCTTCTTTTGTGCTCTCTTTTTCTTCTCTCTTGTTTTCACTCTCTTGACCAACTTTCTTACCACTTCTCAAGGTCACAACCTTACATTGTTCGTGAGGGTTTTGTGGTTAGCTAGGTAGTTTGCCATAGGATTTGCTTCCCGATGAGCTTGCTTATTGAGCCAATTGAGTCTCCAACATACGATTGTGAACTTGTAATTGATCCATGGTTTGTCTCATATGTTGCATTTCTTCCTCTAATTTGCTATTCATCTTGCTTTGTTCAGCAAAAAATTTCTCCATCATGCTTTCCAAGGTTGGTTTCGGTTCATGAGATGGAAGGGATTGTTGTGCTCTTGCTTGATATCCAGGTTGTGGCTGCCTTGTGGGCTGAAATTGAGGCTGAAACTGAGGTCTATTCTGCTGCATATACTGCTAGTTATGAGCATAATTTCAGCTTTGACCTTGTTGAGCAAAAGTTACTTGTGGTCTCCATGTTGAGTTGTTCACATTAGAGTAAGAATTTCCCATAGGTTTTTGTTGATAACCTCCTGCATAAGCAGCTTGTTCTTGCAAATAATCATCACCATAAGAAGAGTAATCAACTCCACAACTTTGGCTTCCATTTGTGTAGGCAACTTGTTGCATAGTTGTAGGAGTTGAGGTTGTTGCCTTTGAGCAAAAATCAGTAAGAAACTGAGTCAACTGATCAAATCTTGCATTCATGTAGCTAACTGAGTCAAGTTTATAAATCCCAGCCTTCTTTGGCTCAAGTGCTCTAGGATTTCCCCATAAATGGGTATTATGAGCAATCTTCTCTAATAAATCATAGCATTCTTCACTTGTCATTCTCATGAAATCTCCTCCTGCTTGTGAATCAATTGTGTTTCTTATGGCTGGAGTAACTCTGGTGTAGAAATTCTGAACATTGCCTTTCAAGCTCCTTAAATCTCATCCAAGATTCATACAAAGTTTCATCATCCCTTGGCTTAAAAGCTACCATCAAATTCCTCAAATGTGTAGTCTTCCCAGGTGGGAAAAATTGAGATAGAAAAGCCTGAGATAGCTACTCCCAAATAGCTATAGTAGCTTGTGGAAGTGAGTCATACCACTCTAATGCTGAATCCCGAAGAGAGAATGGAAATAAGGTGAGCCGAATCACTTCATCTGAAACTCCAGGCTGTCTTTGTGTGCCACATATCATCAAAAATTTCTTCAAATGAGAATGAGGATTTTCAAGTGGACTACCTCCAAATTGAGAATCTAAACCATTTGAATGAGACCAGTCTTTAATTCAAATGATTAGCTCCAATGATAGGTCTGTTATCTCTCACATCTGCACATCTAGGAAAAGCATAATCTAACATGGATCTTCTCTGAGGATCATTTTGATTAACAACTTCATTCTGTCTATTTTGCTCATTTCCTCCATTTTCTCCACCAATAGCTCTATTTTGATTCTCCATATTTTCAATTGTCTCCTCTTGCTCAAATCTTTGTTGTTCTTCTTTTTCTGCTTCCTTTCTTCTCTTGTATTCCTTTTTGCTGGCTAGATAGAATTTTTCAATTTCAGGGTTGAACAACAATTCAGTATCACTTGTGCTTTTCGATCGTCTCATAAACAAGAAAAGTTCCTGAAAAACACAAGGAATAGCAGTGAAAATAAAAGAAAATAAAAATTCTAATCAGCTTAAAACAATTAAAATCCAACTTAAAAACAAACAATTCCCCGGCAATGGCGCCAAAAACTTGGTGTGCTTCCGCAAGTGCACGGGTCACAGTAGTATAGTTTTAAAAAATAATACGTTCCCACAGGGAATTGTGCTTAAATTGGAAATAAAAGGATAAGCTAATTAGAATGGTAAAATTTAAAGATATAAAATGAAATTTAAAATTTAAGATTGGTATTTGAGGAATTTAAGCTAAATTAAATAATTAACTAAATTAATTAAACTAGATTACCAAAATTTAAATTGAAATTGCTATTTATGAAATTTGGAGGAATTAAATCTAAATTCAATAAAAATTAAAGTGATTCTAGAGATAAGGTTTTCAATATTGTTTGCATGTGGTTTATCCCTAATTTAGCCAAACATATGAGAATTGCAATTTTGAGGGAAATCAATTCTTAGTTCTTTGAAACATTTTTCAAGCATTTCAAAGTTGGTATTCATTAAATCAAACCCTATTTTCACAGTATTTCAAACCTAACAAAAACCCAATTAAAGCTCTAATTGATTTGGAAAGTCCCCTTAATCCTCTTAGCTTATCTCTAACACCAAGAAAACTAAGTTTATTGCAAGATTATCTATCCCAAACATTCACTTTTCAGTCCATTTATCAAGGATTAAAGCTTAACTTAATGAGGGCCCATTCATCAAGCAAGGTAACAAGCTCACAAGCAATAAATCAAAATGCAACAAATCTCATTTAAATGACTAAATCAATTCAAAAGCACAATGCAAAGCAATATTTACAAACCCATCTCTAGAATCTCAAATATCTACTCACAAATCATGGTTTCAAGACAAACCCAAGTATAGAAATGAAGAAATATTGAAAAACTAAGCTAAGGAATAGAAAAACCCAGTAGAATGCTAATAAATATGCTGCTGGAGAGTTGTAGAAACGTCCTCTGCTGCTGCTGCAAAATGGTTCCCGTGCTCCTCTTCTTCTCCTTCCTTCTTGCCAAAAATCTCTCTCTCTTTCTCCTTATGGAAAGAAATAGATAAAGGGGCTTTTATATGGTTCAGAGATCTGCCCTAGAATAGGTAACAAGGTGGAAGATTTCAGAGAAAGTGAGGTATTAAATCAGAGGAACGAAAATGCTACGTCAGCCATTTTCAATAAAAATGACATAAGCTGAATCGGTTGTATCGCGGGTTGTGTCGCAGGTTGTGAAACCTGCTGCCTGAGAAAAACTACATATCTGACAATTGACACAACCTGCGACATAAGCTGAATCGATTCTGCTGCGCGTTGTGTCACTCTCGGCCTCTTTAACTCAACTTCAAAATTTTTTTGCAATTCAACTCTAATTTCTTCCAAATGGCTGCTCTGATCAAAATACACCAAAATTTTCCAATTTTAACCTACAAAACAAATAAATTCCATAAATTAAACTAAGAAGTATAAAAAGGCAAAATTGACTAAATATATGCTAATATCTATAGTAATAGCTATGAACAAGGGTAAATTATGTGCAAAAATTATACCTAAATGATGATATAAAATGCATGCATCAAACACGCCTCCAACATCCTTATCTCCATTCACATCCATAGTTTTAGATTTCTTTATTTTATTTTTCTTTTGTAAGCCATTAACATGAGTGGCTAAGTTCTTAATTCAGTCTAAGGGATTCAAGTTCTTTTGCTTGATTTGTGAGATCAGGTTCTTGATTTAATTTATGTCTTTTTGAATATCTATTGTTTTTTGATTTCATTATCTTTGATCTATTGAATGATTTGCTAAAAAGGCCTATTAGTTGATTGTTTGATGTGATCAATTGCTAGTTCATCTTCATAATCCGTAATTGTTGTGTAAGATTGAACATGAGTAGCAATTAGATTTTATTGATTATGATCTCATTTTTCAATAATAACCTAAGGAAACAATATGGTGAATTTGTCACACCTTACCCCTCTGTAAGGCAAAACATGATCCCGTAGAATACCTAATGAACTACCGAACTTCACCTACCGATAACTCATTAAGTACCCTACAAGGGATTTTAAAACATTTTCTTATTTTTGGTAAGTGGTGAGCATTTTCTAATAGGTATTTAAAACATTTATTTGAAATTAAAAACTAGTTAAAACTTTTGGCCCATTTTATTTTTCCGCAAATTTTATAAAAATTTTGACAGAGTTCCGTTTATATTTTGAGAAAACAGTTCTTCAAATACCTATAAAAAAGCACTTCCAAAAATTTTCTCAACCACTACTTCAATTTGACAATCAATCTTAACAATTTCTCAAATCTCAAAATTTAACAGTCAACATTTCTCAATTTCCAAAATTCGATCATCAGTAAAATAATATCTATCAATCTCATTCAAATTAAAATAAAACATTTCCATTCATTGAAGACAACAAACTATATATATACATCATACCAAAAACTACAGTATGAAAATTCAAACTAAATTTTATTACAACTTTATATAACTTTGTACAAACTGCTCAAGACCGATTTACCTGTCCATACATTTATGTGCAATATATACATCAAAATAAATATTTACAGGCAGGGTATAAATTATACCCGATAACTTCAAGCTGATAAATCCTCAATCCTCAGCAGCTCAGTCTGCTGCTCCTCTAGTCTCTATATCTACGACAGCAATAAAAGCTATCGTTGAGTACTAGGACTCAGTGGTGCACAACATGCTAAAATAATCTTTATGTAGAACTTAATTCATATTTATTCGAAAATTTGACTGAACATGAGAATTAAATACAAATCATGCATTATGAGATTTTAATCCGAAACAATTTCATTTTGAAGTATCAAATCACATTTCATAAAACCCACAGTTAGATCATGCCATTCGAAACAAATAGAATCTCAATAGCCAGAGGCTAAAGAGAAATCACATCACAAGGCTAGCTAGCTCAAATATATGGATATCCATTCACATCCTCTTCTACTGGCACACCTCAGCACTTCTCCAGAGAAGGAATCAAAATTCGGAACTAATTACCCCCACTAGTCGTGCTAGTGAGGTGTTCAAATATATGGTCATGACACTGTGGTTTCAAAACTTATCTTAACAATTTGCTAAACATTGTCATTTCAAATATACACAATAACTTTCACAATTTAAATCAAAACATCATAAATAAGGTCACAATAAACTTTCAACAATTCAAAGCAAAAGTAAAATGCATATTTCATTCACTTTATCAATGAATTTTAAAGCATAGTGATGTTGTGCACAAACCTCAAGCGAGTCGCCTCTTGGCCTTGACTCGGTTCCTCGGGTTCTTTCCCGGTATTCTTTTCAACTGAAATACACAATTTTACAGTGTTTCAGTACCATAACTTAGCATAAATCCAAAATAAATTTAACTTCACTTTTACCTAGCTCTAACGTGTTAAACTCGACGTTCCTTAAATTTTTGTGTTTCGGGTTACTATTCACTACACTATTCAAGTCAAATTGTTGACTTTCTAAGGCTTAATAGGTATGAGAATTCCAACTTCACCCACATACCACATTTTGGTCACTAAATTCGTTGGTTTTGGTTGTTTATTCAAATTCTAAGTCTTTTTAGACAATTTTGATAATTTTCAGTTTTGGAGTCTAAGGTTGCACTGTTCCACTGGTCACTTTTCTGTTAGAATTTGGCAAAACTTCCTGCATAGAAAATGTTCCCTATTGTCTTAAGTTTATTCTCCTTTTTGAATCACTCCAATTGGAGTTTTGTAGCTCAAGTTATAGCCATTTGAACCATAGCTGCCGGATTGGACACAACCCAGAATTCTGGGCAATTTTTGGTGCTGGCAGTTTTGGGTCACCAACTTAGGGTGGCCAAATGACTAGGTTAATGGCATAATTTGGGTTTGTGTTCTTCATGAAAGTTTTAGGCCTATATCTCATCTAACCACTGGTAAAATTTCAGGTTATTTAGACATGCCTAGCTCGAATTATAGCCAAATGAACAAACACTATTTATTTGGTCAGTTTATACAGAGGCAGACTGTGATTTTTCAACTTTGGTTAATTTGTTTACTAGGTTTTGGTCACTTTTTGGGCATGCTTCCCAAATGAAAATTGTGTTATTTAGTGTCTATTTTCATCCCCAATTGATCCCATACCAATTGGGCTTGTAAAATTTCATTTTTGGTCCCTCAAAGGAAATTTGGTCATGCTGCCAGCCGCATGACCATACTCCATCCGAATTTGGCTTTGATTCAAACACTTCTAACACACTTAATTAGGTCACAAATGACCGTTTCTCACTTCACATTAGGTCAAAAATACCATTTACCACTTCCTCACATTTTTGGTCTCTAAACCCTAATGTTCAAAACCCTAATTCACAACCTCATGCATTTAGCTAATTCAAAGCATATAAACACAATCTTTCAACTCATTCAAGCATCCTAACATGTTTAACTCAATCACACTCATGCAAATCACCCTCCACTTCATGCTGGCCAAATTTCAGTTTAGTCCCTCACACATATTTTTATTTCATTTCTTTAGTTTCTAAGCTCATTTAAGTAACTAAACATTCATTTAACGTAGAAAGTTAAAAGTTAGCATACTAACCTTTCTTAGGTGTCTTTTTCCTCTTCTTATTTCTCCTCCTTTCTTCTTCTTTTTGTAGACAATAGCTAAATCAAGGGTCTAGGTTAAGATTTACTTAAGGACTTCAGGGGAATTCATGGTTAATTTAGGGTGTATGAAGCTTGACTTAAGAGCTCTAATGGAGTTTTGCAATGGTGAGGGAGAGAGAGAATGAGGGAGGCACTAGGTGAGGAAGAAGAAGACTTTTGGTTTTTTTTTTTTCTTTTCTTTTCCTTCTTTTATGTCTTATGAAAGACCAAAAATCCATTTAATTAAATATATTAACTATTATTTTTATGGCATCATGCATGATGTCATGCATGATGTCATCACCTTTTTAACTTTTTCATTTTCTTTTTTTTTCTATTTATTTTTCTGTTAGTTCTTTAATTTAATTCTCGATTTTGAAATTTTCTTTTCTCCGATTTTATTTGACAGTTAGGTCAGGAGTCAGTTCTCGGGGTCAATTGACCAAATTGCCCCTCGCCGGTTCATCCCAGTTTGCAAATAATTTAATATTTCTTCTGGCTCCCTGACCTAATTATTTGACTGACTTAATAGTTTTTTTTTCGTGATTTTCTCTTTTCCACTGTATTTATAATAGTCCTAAGGACCACAGTGTCACATTTTACGGTTCGAAATTTGAGTTTAAATCGACTTCGCAGTCGTTCCCGAGAAGGTCACCCATCGCTGTGACTCTCAGCTCGTTTAACTTCTTATGTTCTGTTTTTCTTATTTATTCTTAACTAATTGGCAATTACTAATTATTTGTGTTTATAGGTTATCTAGTTGTCTTAAGTGTGGTTCTAATCCCCTTAATTGTCCGGACCGATACCGGTCACCGGAACAGTGAAATATACCAGGCTATACAAAAAGGGGTGTTACAATTCTCTCCCCCCTTAAAATAAATTTCGTCTCAAAATTTTACCTGGTATCATTCTCTGAACAGCTGTGGGTGCTGTCCCCTCATATCCTCCTCTCGTTCCCAAGTAGCCTCCTGGCCCGAATGATGGTTCCACAACACCTTTACCAACGGTATGTACTTGTTCCGTAGCTGCTTCACCTCATAAGCCAGAATCTCTATGGGTTCTTCTTCATATGTGAGGTTTGGATTTACTTCAATTTCTTCCACTGGTAGTACATGAGATGGGTCTGATCGATACCTCCTCAACATAGACACATGGAAGACATTATGTATCTTTTCCAACTCTGGAAGTAGTGCCAAACGATATGCCAAAGGACCCACTCTTTCCAGAACCTCATATGGCCCAATGAAACGAGAACTCAGTTTCCCTTTTTTGTCGAATCTCATAATTCTCTTCCAAGGAGAAACCTTGAAGAAAACTTTCTCACCCACTGCATACTCAATATCCCTTCTCTTCAAATCAATGTAGGACTTCTGACGGTCTGATGCAGTCTTAAGTCGATCTTTGATCACCTTGATCTTTTCTTCAGTTTGCTGAACAATTTTGGGTCCAATCATCTTTCTTTCACCCACATCATCCCAACACAACGGGGTTCTACATTTTCTGCCATACAAAGCTTCATATGGAGGCATCCCAATGCTTGATTGGTAGCTATTGTTATAAGCAAACCAATCAAAGGCAAGTGTGTATCCCAACTGCCCTCAAATTCAATCACACAAGCCCGTAGCATGTCCTCCAAGATCTGAATTACCCTCTCGGGTGGCCATGCATGCGTGGGTGGAATGCGATCGAAGTTCAATCTAGTTCCTAGGGCTCTCTCAAGACTACCCCAGAATCTAGAAGTGAACCTAGGATCTGCTCGTCACGATGGATACTGGCACTCCATGCAGTCTCACAATCTCATCAATGTACAACTTGGCCAATCTTTCTAAATTGTAGTCCATCCGAACTGGCAAAAAATGAGCAGACTTGGTCAGTCTGTCAACAATGACCCAAACTGCATCATGACTCTTCTGTGTCCTCGGAAGTCCCATCACAAAATCCATTGTTATTCTCTCTCATTTCTATTCTGGTACTGGTAGTGGATGTAACAACCCGGCGGGTACTTGATGCTCTGCCTTCACTTGCTGACAAGTTAGGCATTTGGATACAAACTTTGCCACATTCCTTTTCATACCCTTCCACCAGTAATGCTCCTTTAGCCCTCTATACATTTTTGTGCCACCAGGGTGCATGGCAAAAGGAGACTCATGTGCTTCCTTCAAAATGATCTGCCTCAAATCAACATCATTAGGAACACACATTCTGCCCTGGTGTAGCAGTAGACCATCATCTCTGATTGAGAATTCTGGTTTCTTGCCCTGCCGGACTTCTTCCAACAGCTTCTGATACTTTTCATCATTCTGAGCAGCCATTCTAATATGATCAATCAACACTGGCTGTACATGTCATGCAACTGCTATATGCCCATCATCATTAATCTCTAAGCTGGCATGCAATGATCTTAACTCATGTACCAGAGACAAAGGAGTAACCCGTAGACTTGCCATAGTCTTGCGACTTAAGGCATCAGCCACAACATTAGCTTTCCCTAGCTGATAGTCTATTAGACAATCATAGTCTTTTATCAACTCTAACCATATCCTCTGTCTCAAATTCAGCTCTTTCTGGGTGCCCAAATACTTCAAACTCTTATGATCTGTGTAGATGTAACATTTCTCCCCATACAAATAGTGCCTCCAGATCTTAAGAGCAAACACAATAGCTGCAAGCTCCAAATCATGTATTAGATAGTTCCTCTCATGCGGTTTCAGCTGGCGTGATGCATAGGCAATGACATTTCAATCTTGCATCAACACACAACCTAACCCATTGTGAGAAGCATCGCTGTAAACTGTATATTCTTTACCCGATGTAGGTAAAGTCAGGACTGGAGCTTCAGTCAAACATCTTTTCAATTCATCAAAACTCTGTTGGCATTTATCCGTCCACTGAAATTTTACATCTTTTCGGAGTAGCTTAGTCAATGGAGATGCCAACATGGAAAATCCCTTTACAAATCTACGG
This sequence comes from Hevea brasiliensis, assembly GCF_030052815.1. NCBI lineage: Eukaryota > Viridiplantae > Streptophyta > Magnoliopsida > Malpighiales > Euphorbiaceae > Hevea > Hevea brasiliensis. Next base: position 92,145,774 of record NC_079498.1, on the reverse strand, counting down.
TAGTATCCAGCTAAACCCAGAAAACTGTGAATCTCTGTGACATTTCTGGGTGGCCTCCAATTAAGGACAGCTTCGATCTTACTTGGATCTACCTTGATGCCCTCTTCTGATACTACATACCCCAAGAAAGATATTTCCTTCAGCCAAAATTCACACTTCGACAATTTGGCATATAGCTGTTTCTCCCTCAAAGTCTGCAGTACAATCCGCAGATGTCTATCATGCTCTTCTGCATTCCTCGAATAAACCAATATATCATCTATGAATACCACAACAAACTGGTCGAGGTATGGTCTGAAGATAGTGTTCATCAGATCCATAAAAGTAGCCGAAGCATTAGTTAACCCAAATGGCATAATTAGGAACTCATAATAGCCATAACAGGTTCTGAAGGCAGTTTTATGAATACTCTACTCTTGTACTTTCAACTGATAATAACCTGATCTCAGGTCAATTTTGAAGAACACAGCTGCACCCCTTAACTGATCAAACAAGTCATCAATGCGGGGCAATGGATATCTATTCTTTATTGTCACCTTATTCAACTGCCGATAATCAATACACAAGCGGAGAGTGCCATCCTTCTTTTTTACAAACAACACTGGCGCTCCCAAAGGTGACACACTAGGGCAGATAAAGCCCTTGTCAAGCAACTCTTGCAACTGCACTTTCAACTCTTTTAGTTCTGCAGGTGCCATTCTATATGGCGTTATGGAGATTGGATCCACACCAGGCATAACATCAATCTCAAACTGTACCTCTCTTTCTGGAGGTAATCCTGGCAATTCATCAGGAAACACATCCGGAAAGTCACATACAGTAGGGATGTCCTCGATCTTTGGACTCCCCACTTGGGTGTCTATCACAAGTGCCAAGTATGCTTCTCACCCCTTTCTGATCATCCTTCTGGCTAGTGCAGTCGAAATGATGTTTGATGGCAGTAAATGCCTCTCCCCATGTATTACCACATCACCGTACAAAGGGAGACCAAAAGTAACTGTCTTCAGTCTACAATCAATCATAGCGTGATGCCTGGCTAACCAATCCATGCCCAAGATAATATCATAATCTCTGAAGGGCATTTCAATCAAATATGACAGGAAAACATGTCCTTGGATCACCAAAAGACAGTCTCTATAAATTCTGTTGACCCGAACCTCTTGTCCTAATGTACTAGTTACTAGCACTTCAAAACCCATTTGCACACATGGAACAACAAGTGAACTGACTATGCTAGCACTAACATATGAATGGGTTGAACCCGGATCAAACAGCACAAATACATCTTGATCAGAGATAGAGAATGTACCAGCTACCACATCGAAAGTCTCAACCTCTTCTCGCTGTCTCATCGTGTAGACTCTGGCTGAAGCACTTCCTTATGCTGACTGACCAACCATACCCTGACTGCCTGAAGCAGTGCCTCTACCTCTGCCTCTTCCTCTACCAACTGATTATGAACCTCTGGGAGCAGGACTGCAATAGATCCTCGCAGAGTAGGAGTTGGACCATATCTCGGAGACGGAGCACTAGTGCAGTCTTTAGCTATATGGCCCTTGCCTCCACAGTTAAAACAGGCTCCAGTGGCCCAATAGCATTCCCCCCCATGAATCTTGCCACAAGTCTCACAGGGGCGGGCAGAATGTGAACCCTCGCCGATCACGACTGACCTAGGGGGTCTCTGTCCAGAAAATCTGCCCCTACCAAATCTTCCACCTCGACCCCTGTTGGGTCCACTAAATTTCTTTCTCTTTCCAGAGGTACCACCAGAACTTGGTTCTACTGGCTTTTCCCCCTTGTCTTTCTCTGATTTCTCAGCTTTCTCTGATTTTTCTTTTATTGGGGTTGCCTCTGCTTCAATCCTTTCTAACTCAAGGGCTTGAGACATGAGTTCTGAGAAGTTGCTATGTCAGAATCCCACAACTTGCATCCTTATACTAGGCTTCAAACCCGTCTCAAATCTCTTGCACCTTGCCTTGCTAGTGGAAAGGAGACTCCCAACATAATGACTTAAGCGGGAGAACTCCCTCTCATACTCTGCCACTGATCTATTCCCTTGTTTTAAACTCAAAAATTCTTGCAGTTTCTGATCAACATATGCATATGGGATGTATTTCTGTCTGAATTCTCTGATGAAGTCATCCCAGGTCAGCACTGGTGGTTCAGCCAAGCTGTGGGGGATGGTCTTCCACCAATCATACGCATTCCCTTGCAGTAGCGACACAAAATACTCAAACTTTAGTTCATCTTGGCAGTGCAGTTTCTTAAATACTCTGTCCATTCTTTCAAGCCATTGCTCTGCCTCTAAAAGGTCCACTGTACCCTTAAATTCTGTAGCCCCATACTTCAATAATTTATCATGCTGTCTGGCTGGAGGCAGTGGTTGTGCCACAGGTGTCTGAGGTGGAGCTTGAGCAGGCATACCCTCAGCCATTTGTTGAAACATTGCAGCCATCTGTGCGGTATGCGGCAGAAATCGCGGCATTTGTGGGGTGCTCTTGACCCACCGACATTCGGTAAAGTGGGCTTCCTTGTGCCTCGGCTTCAACAGATTGCTCAACCGGCGATCCCCTTCTTCCATCTCAGTCTGAAGTTAGGGTATCTCCTGAACAAGTAACACAAGGAGATTTCCCTCCGTTAGTTCATATTCATGATGTAATGCACTGTATGTAACAATTATGGACATTGAGCAGTTGTATTTAACAAGAAAAACACAAATTCTCAAGTTAAAATATACTTCAAAAATTTTGCTCTGATACCACTAAAACATATCACACCTTACCCCTCTGTAAGACATAACATGATCCCGTAGAATACCTAATGAACTACCGAACTTCACCTACCGATAACTCATTAAGTACCCTACAAGGGATTTTAAAACATTTTCTTATTTTTGGTAAGTGGTGAGCATTTTCTAATAGGTATTTAAAACATTTAATTGAAATTAAAAACTAGTTAAAACTTTTGGCCCATTTTATTTTTCCGCAAATTTTATAAAAATTTTGACAGAGTTCCATTTATATTTTGAGAAAACAGTTCTTCAAAAACCTGTAAAAAATCACTTCCAAAAATTTTCTCAACCACTACTTCAATTTCACAATCAATCTCAACAATTTCTCAAATCTCAAAATTTAACAGTCAACATTTCTCAATTTCCAAAATTCGATCATCAGTAAAATAATATCTATCAATCTCATTCAAATTAAAATAAAACATTTCCATTCATTGAAGACAACAAACTATATATACACATCATACCAAAAACTACAGTATGAAAATTCAAACTAAATTTTATTACAACTTTATATAACTTTGTACAAACTGCTCAAGACCGATTTACCTATCCATACATTTATGTGCAATACATACATCAAAATAAATATTTACAGGCAGGGTATAAATTATACCCGATAACTTCAAGCTGATAAATCCTCAATCCTCAGCAGCTCAGTCTGCTGCTCCTCTAGTCTCTATATCTACGACAGCAATAAAAGCTATCGCTGAGTACTAGGACTCAGTGGTGTACAACATGCTAAAATAATCTTTATGCAGAACTTAATTCACATTTATTCGAAAATTTGACTGAACATGAGAATTAAATACAAATCATGCATTATGAGATTTTAATCCCAAACAATTTCATTTTGAAGTATCAAATCACATTTCATAAAACCCACAGTTAGATCATGCCATTCGAAACAAATAGAATCTCAATAGCCAGAGGCTAAAGAGAAATCACATCACAAGGCTAGCTAGCTCAAATATATGGATATCCATTCACATCCTCTTCTACTGGCACACCTCAACACTTCTCTAGAGAAGGAATCAAAATTCGAAACTAATTACCCCCACTAGTCGTGCTAGTGAGGTGTTCAAATATATGGTCATGACACTGTGGTTTCAAAACTTATCTTAATAATTTGCTAAACATTGTCATTTCAAATATACACAATAACTTTCACAATTTAAATCAAAACATCATAAATAAGGTCACAATAAACTTTCAACAATTCAAAGCAAAAGTAAAATGCATATTTCATTCACTTTATCAATGAATTTTAAAGCATAGTAATGTTGTGCACAAACCTCAAGCGAGTCGCCTCTTGGCCTTGACTCGGTTCCTCGGGTTCTTTCCTGGTATTCTTTTCAACTGAAACACACAATTTTACAGTGTTTCAGTACCATAACTTAGCATAAATTCAAAAATAAATTTAACTTCACTTTTACCTAGCTCTAACGTGTTAAACTCGACGTTCCTTAAATTTTTGTGTTTTGGGTTACTATTCACTATACTATTCAAGTCAAATTGTTGACTTTCTAAGGCTTAATAGGTATGGGAATTCCAACTTCTCCCACATACCACATTTTGGTCACTAAATTTGTTGGTTTTGGTTGTTTATTCAAATTCTAAGTCTTTTTAGACAAATTTGATAATTTTCAGTTTTGGAGTCTAAGGTTGCACTGTTCCATTGGTCACTTTTCTGTTAGAATTTGGAAAAACTTCCTGCATAGAAAATGTTCCCTATTATCTTAAGTTTATTCTCCTTTTTGAATCACTCCAATTGGTGTTTTGTAGCTCAAGTTATAGCCATTTGAACCATGGCTACTGGATTGGACACAACCCAGAATTCTGGGCAATTTTTGGTGCTGGCAATATTGGGTCACCAACTTAGGGTGGCCAAATGACTAGGTTAATGGCATAATTTGGGTTTGTGTTCTTCATGAAAGTTTTAGGCCTATATCTCATCTAACCACTGGTAAAATTTCAGGGACCTGCCTAGCTCGAGTTATAGCCAAATGAACAAACACTATTTATTTGGTCAGTTTGTACAGAGGCAGATTGTGATTTTTCAACTTTGGTTAATTTGTTCACTAGGTTTTGGTCACTTTTTGGGCATGCTTCCTGAATAAAAATTGTGTTATTTAGTGTCTATTTTCATCCCCAATTGGTCCCATACCAATTGGGCTTGTAAAATTTCATTTTTGGTCCCTCAAAGGAAATTTGGTCATGCTGCCAGCAGCATGACCATACTCCATCCGAATTTGGCTTTGATTCAAACACTTCTAACACACTTAATTAGGTCACAAATGACCATTTCTCACTTCACATTAGGTCAAAAACACCATTTACCACTTCCTCACATTTTTGGTCTCTAAACCCTAATGTTCAAAACCCTAATTCACAACCTCATGCATTTAGCTAATTCAAAGCATATAAACACAATCTTTCAACTCATTCAATCATCCTAACATGTTTAACTCAATCAAACTCATGCAAATCACCCTCCCCTTCATGCTGGCCAAATTTCAGTTTAGTACCTCACACATATTTTTATTTCATTTCTTTAGTTTCTAAGCTCATTTAAGTAACTAAACATGCATTTAACGTAGAAAGTTAAAAGTTAGCATACTAACCTTTCTTAGGTGTCTTTTTCCTCTTCTTATTTCTCCTCCTTTCTTCTTCTTTTTGTAGATAATAGCTAAATCAAGGGTCTAGGTTAAGATTTACTTAAGGACTTTATGGGAATTCATGGTTAATTTAGAGTGTATGAAGCTTGACTTAAGAGCTCTAATGGAGTTTTGCAATGGTGAGGGAGAGAGAGAATGAGGGCGGCACAAGGTGAGGAAGAAGAAGACTTTTGCTTATTTTTTTTTTCTTTTCTTTTCCTTCTTTTATGTCTTATTAAAAACCAAAAATCCATTTAATTAAATATATTAACTATTATTTTTATGGCATCATGCATGATGTCATGCATGATGTCATCACCTTTTTAACTTTTTCATTTTTTTTTCTATTTATTTTTCTATTAGTTCTTTAATTTAATTCTCGATTCTGAAATTTTCTTTTCTCCGATTTTATTTGACAGTTAGGTCAGGAGTCAGCTCTCGGGGTCAATTGACCAAATTGCCCCTCGCCGGTTCATCCCGGTTTGCAAATAATTCAATATTTCTTCCGGCTCCCTGACCTAATTATTTGACTGACTTAACAATTCTTTTTCGTGATTTTCTCTTTTCCACTGTGTTTATAATAGTCCTAAGGACCGCAGCGTCACATTTTACGGTTCGAAATTTGAGTTTAAATTGACTTCGCAGTCGTTCCCGAGAAGGTCACCCATCGCTGTGACTCTCGGCTCGTTTAACTTCTTATGTTCTGTTTTTCTTATTTATACTTAACTAATTGGCAATTACTAATTATTTGTGTTTATAGGTTATCTAGTTGTCTTAAGTGTGGTTCTAATCCCCTTAATTGTCCGGACCAACACCGGTCACCGGAACAGTGAAATATACCAGGCTATACAAATAGGGGTGTTATAGAATTAAATGATTTATGCTTTATAAATTATTGTTCAGCTTAACTACTTCCTATTCTTAAGCAGTTGTTAATTTGATGAGAATTGCTTAATACCAATTCAGTTAATAATTATAGTCAATAAGAGTGTTGGGCTCAAATTGATGAGTATAGGGAAGTCAGGGGTTTACCTTGCTATTTGGTAAATCTACGTTAAGTATTCAATAAGATATAATTGTATTTCTTTTGTCTGTGATTGAATCAATGCATAGGAATGCGAATTACCTTGGGCTAAAGTTTGTTTAAATTGAGAGTTTCATATTTAGTTTTTAAATTTCTGATTTCTTCTGATTTAGTGTTACAACCCCCCCCCCCCCCCCAACCTTTGTTTCTTTCTTTTCCATTACACAAGTGCATGAAATTTAGTAATTCAGTCTCTAGGGTTCGACCTAGACTTACCACTTATTGCAGAAAATATTTCATTACTAGTAATTTCAGTTAATTTAATTTTAGGTAGAATCGACAACCATCAGAGTTACTGTATTAATTAGTAGTAATGAGAATTTGGGTAGGAACAATAATTGTGGTTAGAGCAGCTAGATTATTGGTTGGCAAACCACCTGTTCCTCCCTTCCATAAGGTGGCTAATGCCCTTTTCACTTTGGTACAACTTCCATTAGGACTACCATGAGGAGTTCATAGTTGAAACTATCCTCCAAACTCCTTAGCATTTTCTGGAGACCATGTTAGATTTTTTTTTTTTAAGCTTAGAGATTTGGCCATAAAAAAATATTGGAATTAGCAAATTTAAGTTTTTTTTTTAAAGAATGCAAAAACTTTTTCATAGTATTCCGAAAGTAAAGGATCTCAGATTCAGATTGTTCTCGAAAGGTAAATAATTCACTTGGTTTGTTAATGGTACAAAACCTCATGGTACCACTTTGTCACAAAATAAACTACAGACTCTAAAGTGAAAATGAGCCAAATCACATGATACTTTTTTTTTTTTTGTAATTTTCACCTTTTTTTTTAAATTCCATGTCAATAGTTTTCTCTTCCATATCAGCAGTTTTCTATTCCACATCAACACCTTTTCACAGAAAGAAGACGGAAAGTCATCGTTTGTTAATACTGTAAAATTTCAATATACCACTTTGTCACAAGTAAGCCACAGATTCTGAAGTAAAAATGAATAAAATCATGTGGTACTTTTTTATAATTTCCTCAAAGAAAATTATATCCCTTCACTTTTTAAAAGCTGCTTTCAATTGAAGGTAAACAAGAAAACTAGGACCTTTTTTTTTTCTCTCCTCACTCCAAATTTCATTTCCATCTCCATTTCTTTACACTATTTTCATTCATGCATATATTCAGTGCCATATGCTATCACTAATAGTGTCTAGCTGCTTCACGCAACCTTTTGTCAACTTTTTCTTCAGCTTTGTCTTTCTCTCTCCCCTTTATATTGGCTAAAATCACCTTACCTAGTAAATTCTTTGACACTCACCCTTCATTGGTATTTAAATTTTTCAATTACATCTATTTGAAAAAGAAGAAAAAAAAACCTTATAAGTGGAATTGTTGATCTTGAGATCCGTGAGGACCCTTTCACACTAAGAATCCAGTATTTCATGCAAAATTAAATGGTAGATTGTAGGGCGAAGTTTATTTCCACAAAGTACTGATTTTTATGGCTATGATTGATTTCCTACTTTTATGTACTTTTTTTGTAATTAATATTACTTTTCCAGACTGTGTGTATGTGCACACACACACACACAGAGTCTGGAAAAGTAATATTAATTACAAAAAAAGTATATACACGCACACAATAAAATGAAATCCGAAATCACCGTTACCATAACAGTGATTTCGAAACTCACATTTTTTTTAATATTTAGCAGCTTTCATTTTGATTTTTTTCTTTATACCTATTATATTAAGTTGTTCATGACTTAAGTGATGCAGGCCATTTTACAGCTTTTTTTTTTATTTTTTCTTTTTTTATTATTGAAATTTTCAAAATTTATGCGTGGCTTATATGAGATTCTACACCTTAATAAAATTGTCATGATTTTATTAAAGAACATGTCTTATCACTAAGTTGGGTGTGTGCTTCTCTCAACCTATCGACACAAAAAATCAAAAGTTGTAGCTTTTAGGGGTTTGGTGTGCAGTGAAGCCCTCCATGCATAGCCCACAACCAAGTAGCATCGTGAGCTGATCCTACGAAATTCCACATCGAATGTGGAAACTGTGTGTACTTAACTTATGTGAGATTCCGCGCCTTGATAAAATTGCCATGATTTTACCAAGAAGCGTGTTTTGTCATTGAGAAGGGTGTTGCATCTCTCTACTCATCGACACAAAAAGAAATCCTCAAAATTTTAATAAAAATAGGAAAAATTTATTAAAAATACAATTATTTTAAATAATTTCAATTTTAGCATCTTTTCACTGTTGAATTTTGTTCGAAATTATCTAAAACATGAATTTCTAAATATTTTAAATAAAATCTATTAACAATTATTTTAAAATTAATATATTTTATTATATGCCCTAAACAACACAGTAAGGTTTGATTTTGGTTTCAATTTCAACACCATTTCAGCCCGAGTTGATTCAATTAAATCCAATTATTGAATTTTTAACCAAAAAAAAAAAACCCTTATTTGAGCCTAACTAGACAAAAGCCACTCAGTCCGATTTTATTCAAAAGGGAGGGAGACCTCCATAGTCTGGTTCATGCCTGTAAACTGTAATTTATCACTGCCTAATCTTGGCCTTGGATCGATTTTGGGTTTTTGGTTTGATTCATAGATGGTTCAAAATTGACGATTCCAATCCAACTCTAGTTCTGATTCTCATTTGCTTTTGGTTCAATCCAAATTTAATATAATCCATTAGTTAAATTTAAAAAAAAATTAATAAAAAGAAAATTGTTAAAGTAGACTAGACCATTGGTTGAATTACCAGTTCCAATCCAATTTGATCCAAGGGGGGAGGACCATCTTTCCCAAAGATGGTTCTAATCTTATTTAGACTCCTAAATGTTGACCAATTTTGGTCTCAGGTTTAAATGGAGCATTTCTAGTCTAATTTTGCAATTAACATTGATTATAGTTGGGTCTATGATAGTCAAAGCCAAAGTTCAGTTCTAATCTAGAATCGCATTAATCTAAACTAGAATTGAAACCAATCTAATCTAGTTTGGTAGAAATCAAATTTGAATTAGACTAAAATTAACTAGCTTGATATAATTTTGGATTAAAGCCAAACTAGTAACCATGACTAGTTTATAAGACTATTCACTCACTTGTCGCTGCAGCACTTGCTCTCCCTTATTATTACGCAATAAAATAAATATTAAAATGAAAATCAAACATAGATTAAAATGATAACTACATTTACATTAGCCTTAAACTTTTAGCAAGTAATGTGCTTTTCTTGTGCATATTAAATTTATATTTCCACATATCTGCATTCTCTAATCTCTATTACTAAATTGATAGTTTAATGTATTTTAAATTTTTAATTGTTATCCTTAAATAAAGAAAAACCACCTAGCCACATAGGCCTCTTGTATTATATATTCTTAGTGTGTTTGATAAAAAATGAAAACACAAATGGCTAAACAATAAATACTCAAGCATTAAATTAACCACTAATAATTCAAATTATTTAGACTCCATTTATTTTGAGGAAAATATTTTTTACATTTTTTAGAATTTAAGACGCTAAAAAATTGATAAAATGGAAAATATTTTCTGGGTGAAGAAGGACACTATACCAATTTTTTAAAAAAATGACTCTTTTAAAAAGATGAAGTCATTTCCTAAACTTTAATAATAAATATTTTTCTGGTCAAAAGAAACACTGTGTCAACTTTTAAGTAAAATGACTCTTTTTAAAGATGAAATCATTTTCTAGACTTTAATTGTCACGACCCAACTATATGTGTTGGATCATCACTAGAACTTAGGCAAGCATAAGCCTCCGAAACTTGTAGTAAGCCTTATTACTTTTGAACCTATGACCAAATTCAACTTCAAGGCCCAACATGCAAAACAAAATGAATTAAATTTTTATAAATTAATTTGGGTTAACTCAACCCAATAACTATAAAAAAAAATCCATAATTAAGTTGAGCCCAACTCAACCCTAATACCCAACATGCTCAAATCATTTAATACAATTAATTTTTATTAATTAACAATATATTTATGCAATAGTGTTACAATGGAGTTCTAATAATTAAATAAATAGATAAATAAATAAATAAACACAATAAAAGCTGAGAATTAAGAAGCATCACAACCTGCAGAGAAAAATGCAAGTTAGAACCGAAAATAAACTTGCTCCTCCAACATCCTAGAAAAATATTTGAACAAGAATGAGCATTTGACTCAGAGAGTTTAGATACTAATTACAGATATAATTGTTATAACTACCTAAACCTAATGCAATCCTATAATGAAATACACATCTAACACATATAACAATAATTTACCTAATATTCACATAAGAAGATAATTTAGAACTACACACGTACGCAGGATATCACATCAATAAATAAATATGGGAGCTAATCCCCTAAAACAACTCTCTTATGTCCAAATCCCGTTAGCGAGTTCAACTCAAGCCGGACTTTTGCTTAAATCTAAGTGCGAGGGCCAGCGAGATCAACTCAAAGCCATGCCTCACCATGACTTTCTATATCCATAAGAATCAGGTTCTAGCAAGACTAGCCCATGCCACGACTACTCATCCAGTCCATATCCATCATATACCATATATATATATATATATATATATATATATATATATATATATATATATATATATATATATATATATATATATATATATATATATATATATATATATATATATATATATATATTTATAACACAACTGATAGAAAAATAGCATCAAGGGAACAAACTTAGCAATTTAAAAATTTTAAACCCTAATGTTTCATGCAACATACAAATTTTTTATGTTATTGCAAAAAATATATATATATTTTAAGTTACAATACTTGTAACTTAATTGCTAAAAAGCATATTTGCTATTGAGAAACTTAAACCTTAAAATTATTAAGATAAAATTAAGGATTTTACCTGTATAGGTGCAGAATTACATTCAACACTAATCCAAGAAGTTTAGATCACCAAGAGTCAATCCTCTAGTCTGTCCACACAAACAAGATGACCAAAGCAGCAATTTTCACCCAAAACTCCTTTGTGCTTCCTCTCCTTATCTTGATTAAGCTTGCACAAAGATGAAGTTTAAGGTTTTTCTTGGTTTTATGCTTATGAAAGTATAGAGAAACAATTTCTCTAACTTTAATTCAAAAGTAACAACTTCAAATTTCTCTTGAATCAAACACAAAGAAAGGGATGGGAGAGCTTGGTTTGAAAGATAAAAGTGGAAGAAGAAGAGATTAACACTTAATCTTCAATAGTTATCTCTAAATCTCTAACTATTAGAGATATTTAATTCCTCTTAAGGTCAATTAGTGGTTGACCACTAATGATTACTTACTTTACAAGTGTCCACATCTAATTCACCAATTAGATGTGTTTTCTAATTTTAATTTGGCCACTTGTCAAGTTGGTATAAATAAGGGAATTAAAATACTAATTAATTAGTATTATAGAAAATACTAATTAACCATTAATTTTTCTCTCTCATGACTTCTTAAGCCATTTTAACCAAATTAAAATATCATATCTTATAAATTAATTAATCAATTTTATATTTAAATACTTTAAATATTAACTTGAATACTTCCATTGATGAATTTAGTTTCAAGTCATGCTAGAGACTTTGCAATCGAATTACAAACTAAAAAATTAATTTAATTAATTAATTAAACTATTTAATTAATTAATCAAATTAATTATGCTTTAATCAGGTTATTCTTATTGTGTGTGACTTTCTAGGTTCATTACTAATTAGCAATGAGAATAATATTAACTTTTTAATATCATTGGAACTATTCTATACTTAGAGTGAAATTCTCTTATCACTCTTAGTTCTCATAAATCATGATTGATACCTAGCATAGTGTACTATGACTACCCAACTAGTGATGAATTAATTTATACTTAACTTATGAACCTTGATCATACATATCATGCACTAAAATCTCTCCATTACAAAATTTCAATTCTAGCTAGGATAATGGTTTATGTCAAACCTAATTGCTTAGAATTATAAGTCCTCATCTTAATTCCAATTCTTGATTAACAAGAATTTTCAATTAGAAACACTTTTCTAAATAAGTCTATCTGTCCTGGCCAGGAACTTTATTCAAGAAGAACAATTAAAATAGACATAGGATTTTATCCCTATTTACTTAGGGCAGTGGATTCCATTTTGACTAAACACTTATCTTCATATATAATTAGTTGGTGCCAACACACGTCCTTATACTCATACCTAGTACAAGTATATAAACGGTATCAAACTTAAACCACTTATATACAAGATAACCATATTATCTCAGGCTAAGAGATTATATACACTATTATGATCTAGATGGTCATGTATTGATAAAAGTAAACTCTATGTACACATCATCTTAATGTCACTAGTTCAACCTACTTATCTTATAAATGTCCACCATGTTTGTTATATGGCATGAGAATTACCATTCTATCTTATTAATATCTCATACTAATCCATAGAAATAAACATAGGTGACAGTCTATGCGGATAAATCATACATAATAAAGTTCCTTGACCGTAAACTAAAATTTATAACACTTATACTAGATTGTTCCATTACTTATATTCTTAACACCTTAAGAATGGAGCATCTAACAAGCTGTTAAAGGATATTTTTCAATTAAATTTAAATAATTTAAAATAAAAGAAAAGATACATGCCATTAAAGAGGAATTAATATTTACAAGATATAAATCACTAGTTATGCTCTAGAGCATACTACTAACAACAACCAGCTCCAAAATATCCTCAGGGTGGCAGACACAAGTAATTTAGCTATAATTAAATATGCAACAATAAGGATGCTCTTAAATTTTTTAACTATGTGAATATCTTTATAAAATGCATGAGCATGCAAAAAATATAAATAATATTAAAATTACAAAAATAATTAATATCTAAATCATAGACTAGTCGACTCGACTGCAGCTGGTCCAGCTGGACAGAAGAAGACAGCTGGCCCAATTACCCATACAGGCACACTAACCTCTAATAAAAAGCTGACAGAATTAACCAATTAATTTAATCTACAGAAGCAAGAATAAATCCTAAGGTCTTACCAAAATTTTAATAGAATCTCCCCTGTCGCAAGGTGTTTTGCGGTCGCCTGGACAAACACTCACCGAAGTGGGAAAAAGTGAGGAGTCGCCACTTTAATTTTGAGGGAAATCAAAGAAAACCATTCATGAAAATAAATTAAAACGAAACCACTTCAAAACAGAGATTCTAGGTTCGGGGTCCGTATACGGGCGGGGAAGGTGTTAGGCACCCCGCCTCGTCCCTCTATAAGGGCAAGCAGATTTAACCTTACGCTCTTTAATCGATAGTTAGGAGGGTTCGAATGGAGATGTTAACCCTTTTGATAAAAAGGAATATTTGATTTTTCACTAATTCGGATTACCCAGATACATGAGTAAATGAGACAACCTTAGTGAATTGATGTCGTGTAGCGGTTTTCTTTTAAGAAATTACTTTTGCGTGTTTATTAAAAATTGATTTTGAGGATCGGATAAGAACTCTCCTCCGATCTCCTTTAAATATTCATTAAAATTTTAGATTAAGAATCGGATAAGAACTCTCCTCCGATCTCCTTTAAATATTTATTAAAATTTTAGATTGAGAATCGGATAAGAACTCTCCTCCGATCTCCTTTAAAAATGCAATTTGAGAAATTTAATGAAGGATCTCAGATAAGAACTCTCCTCCGATCTCCTTTAAATATTTATTAAGATTTTAGATTGAGAATCGGATAAGAACTCTCCTCCGATCTCCTTTAAATATTTATTAAAATTTTAGATTGAGAATCGGATAAGAACTCTCCTCCGATCTCCTTTAAATATTTATTAAAATTTTAGATTGAGAATCGGATAAGAACTCTCCTCCGATCTCCTTTAATTGGGATGAGGATCAGGTAAGAACTCTTCCCCGACCTCTTGAAATTTAATTACAATCGCATCATGTGGGGACCTTAAGCTAAGGGTTCTGGCATTAGAAGAGACTGGGGACCCGAATTAAGCTTCCTTTAACTCATAGGTGACTTGTGTCTATTAGGGAATACCGGACTGAATTTTTACCGATCTCTTTAGTGTTCGACTCGCTAGTACCTTTCGACAAGCGACGTTTGTTCTAGCCAGAAATCTAATTTTACTTCTGATTCTCCATCTTACCCCGTCATCTTCTCGAGCTAGTCTAATGGTTCGGCTTCATGACTTTTGATTTATTATCCGAACGTTTATTTAAAAAAAAAACTTTTATGTTAAGATATTATTACCAACACTTTATCAAACTACCTATACGTTACCCGTGACTAGAACACCTACATTTGGAAATAATAAAAAGACTAAGAACAAATAAATGACATGAACTGATATACCAAAGATAAACCCGAGAGGATGACCACTCACTCGGGACCTTCCCACGTAAGGCAAGCTTTTAACGAAAATTACGAGCGTAAAAAAATTAAAGACGAACACCGGATAGGATAATGGTTCAGAAACTCACCTGCAGGAAGTTGAACCTATTGAAATAACTATGGAGTCGCGACTGTTGCAGAGTTGCGTGTTAATGGCCTGAGGACTGATGCTTGCCTTGAAATGACGAATGCCTAGTTAGCATGTAATTGAACCGGAATGACAATGAGTGAGATTGAGCTCAGAAAATGAAAGTAGATATGAGGACGATGAAAACAGAACTGAAACTTAAGAAAGGGTAACACAGAGCGATGAACAAACTGAAAATCAAGAGTTCCAGTGTCCAATACTTCTTCAAAGAAAAATACTTTAGAAAACTAGTTTCTAAAGTCTTTCTAGCTAAAAAAATAGCAGAGTAGTAGAACTGAATTAATTTTCAGAGCCTTTCCACTATAATCACCACCCTTTTTCCGTCCTCTCTTCCAACAGTTTTCATGCAAATATTTATAGGGAACGTGTGCTCCCAATGAAGGGTCAGGATTCTTCTTGAGAGAGATGGAAGGTTTGGATTTTAAAGGACACGATCTGATGGTTAGGAATTAAAGAGAATCAAAACGAGCGGTTGAGATCCTTTTTAGAATATTTGTCCTTTTTCTCATTTAATCTGACGGTTCCAAATTTTCTTGTCCAGGGCGATCCGAGGGCTGAGAATAAAGAGCGCCGGTCTTGTCGTCTTGTTCTTTGATCCAAGGGCTCTGGACTTGTCCTTACAAATAAGATCAACGGTGGAGATTGGGATGTACAGCGCTGTCATGACATACTCTGGCACTTGTCAGTAATGTGGGCGATTCTGAGGCGTGCGGTGGAGATCTCGTCTGCAACGCTTTAACTACCTTGGCTCTGATTATGACGACAGTTAGCGGAAGTTGTCTTATTCTCTTTGCTTTCTGACCTCCCCTCCTTTCCGATCTTCCTAACATGCTCCTCTTCCGATCTTTCATGCAGGCCTTCCCCTCTTCCGATCTCTCCCACTCCGGTCTTCTCCTTTATCTGGTCCGGTTCAGTCAAAGCATTTATTTCCTTCGATTTCCAAAGCGTCCGCTTCGTTTTCTGCTAGCAATAAATGCTCAGACTTCCCCTATATATATACCTTCAACGGGAAACCCCTCCGCATTTGATTTTCTCCTCTTCCCTTCTCACATTTCCTGTTCTAACTGCTCCGGCAATGATCCCGGCTATGATAGTTGCTTTTGATCTTTTTCCGATTGTCCTCTTTATTCCTCGATTGAAAATTTACGATCCCGGTGATCGGAGAATTATGATAACCTCATTTGATGACAGTGAGAGAACCGGACTAATTTGCCAACCTGGATCGAGGACCTCGATCGCATCGATCTCGAATCGTTCGACCGATATAATCGGCGAACTGATTTTGGGCGAGAAGACTGCTAATATTCCTCCAATCTTTGGTGACTGCCCTTCAAAGTTCATTTGGCTTCTCACCACATTGGGTGTCCCGACAGCGGCTCAGTTTCGAGCAATAACATTGATGACGACCTCTCTCATTCTCATGGAAGTCATAGTCCCCCCATCTGAGCTGTATATCTATCCGATGTTGATGGCCGGTCTCCTGATCAAACACATCTTTTGATTCAGCCACGAGACTAGGCTTTGACATAGGCCTTTTAGATAGGATGTTCCACCGATCTCTAAAGATCGCCCCTAAGATGTAATCAGACCTTTAATGTAATCCGATCTCTAGAGATCACCCAAATGATGTAATCTGACTTTTAATGTAATCTGATCTCTAGAGATCGCCCAAATGATGTAATCCGACCTTTTGGAAATAAAATTTTTATTTTGACAACTATCATTTTATTATTATTGCATTGATTATTTTCCGATCTCTGATGTGTTTATCCGATCCGACTCTTAATTTGAATGACCCTTAACCGATCTGTAATTCAAAATCTGTCTCAATCTGCCGATCTCTAACTAGCCGATCTCCCTAGGGAATCTCCGAAATATTCGTGAGACGTGTCAAAAAAGGCTGGCGAATCCCGCTAACCGATGCGCCGCTTAGGACACCGTGAGCATTAAATGCTCGGATGGGTATAAATAGGGGATGGGTCAGCCATTTGCTTCCTTATGTCATTTTTAGCCTCTCGCGAGTGATTCCAAAATTCTCTCATTTTCTTCAAGTTCTTCCGACTCCGATCACACTCCGGTAAGGGTTTTGATCTTTCTTTCAGTTTAAATTTTTCTTTTCTTTGAAAATGAATGGCGCCGAGGGTCAGAGAGCGGCGAGCCCCCTTTCCTTTCACGTCTCGTGGTCGTCAGACGAAGTTGAGGTGGTCGGACCGATCGGGCTATCTGAACCTCCTACATCCTTCGTTCTAGCCCGTGGTCAAGCGGGACCCTCAAGACGAACGCATTCTTCAGGGAGAGAAAATCTTCCCATGGACGAGCTGCCATCAATCCTTCAAGAAACCGACGTGCAGTCGTTCAGCGAGGAGTATAACATTCGGGGCGATTCATACGAACTTATCCGGTGTCACGGCGATCTTCGAGCCGATCACTTCTTCGAAGAGAATGACATGATTATGGTATATGAAGAGCAATTAAAAGCCGGGCTGCTATTCCCTTTCGATAACTTCTTCAAGGAAGTCCTGAGATTCCATCAAGTATGCATAGCCTAAGTTCACCCGAACTCATGGCGGATCTTAGTAGCCTTCAGAGGCCTCTGCTGGGCTAAGGGGCTCAGTCCAACGGCGAAGGTATTCGCTAAACTACATAGGCTGACTCGCCGAAAGGACGACGAGTACTAGTTCTTTCAGGCGGAGCCGCATTGCGGGCTCTTTACCGATCTGCCCTCCTCCCTGAAGAATTGGAAGAATCGCTTCTTTATCCTGAGGAGAAAAATTCCAAATGGCTTTGAGGGTTTCCCTCGCAGCTGGCTGCATCAGGGTCCCTTGCTTCCGAAGCACATCGCCCTGAGTAGGGAAGAGGGTGCAATGGTGATGGAGTTGAAGGATCAGGCGGCTAATCGAAAGTACTCCTGTCTAGATGCGGTGACGGCCGAACTGCATCATTGGACTGTACAGCTGATCACCGGTCAAGAACGCGGGCTTCAGCTCCCTGACCTCAGCTTCGGTACTTTCTATATCTCTGATCTCTGAACCCTTAGCGAACTCACTGACTTTTCCTTTGCGCAGGTATGGCGGGCAGTGAGGGTTCTAAGGAGAGCCAGAAGCGGAAGAGAGAGATCTCCAGAAAGGTGCGGGAGATGAAGTGAGCCGAGGCTCTTTAGACACCCAGGCATGATCCCGGGGAAATGCAAGGTGGCTCGTCTCAACCCTCGGGACCGCCGATCCCCGACACAGAAGTGGTCCGGTCTCCTCCTCGTCAAGAAGAGCTGCCACCACCCCCTCCAGTTATTTCGAGTGCGGAAGGGGGTCCTTCCCAACTGCCTGCGAGGACCCTTTCCCGCGGCGCTCAAATCCTAATCCACTCATTGGAGAAGAACCGCACGGTTCGAGAGAATCTGGGCTTTGCTAAGGTCTTGGGGTCCTCCATCTGCCTTCGGGAGGATCTAGATAGGCTAACCCCGAACAATCTTGATGATATCCTAACCCAAACTATGAGCCTGAGTGTGGAGAGCCTGGTGAACCAACATATTGTCCGGGAAAAGGCTCATCGCATAAGGCAGGAGCTCGAGAAGGTGGGTCATGAAGCAGCTTCCCTCCGATCCCAACTCTCATCCGCTCAAAACTACATATCCGAAATTGAGGGGCGGATGAAATTCTACGAGGACAAGCTGGCCGAGCAAGCTCATGTTTTCGAAGAGGCTCGAGCACTCCGAGCCGATGTCGCTTACCTCACTAACGAACTTAAAAGAAAAGAAGAAGAGGCGATGACAAGGGAGGCCGGCGCTTATGTGAACGCTCA
The DNA here is from genome assembly GCF_030052815.1 of Hevea brasiliensis. Classification (NCBI taxonomy): domain Eukaryota; kingdom Viridiplantae; phylum Streptophyta; class Magnoliopsida; order Malpighiales; family Euphorbiaceae; genus Hevea; species Hevea brasiliensis. The sequence goes on along the minus strand of NC_079498.1, from coordinate 92,126,892 downwards.
TAGGGACCTTTTGGCCGAGCTCAGGAAGCGTTATCCCGAGGAGGACTTCTCCTGGATGGTGGACCTGGCTCCCCAAGACGAAGAGGATAGCGAGGAGGAGGTCGAGGGTGATAGAGGGGGGGAACAAAATGTAGAACAGGCTGGAGGTGATCCCCCAGCCGAATGACTTGTATATATTTCAATTTGAAATGAAATGAAATTCCTTTTTGTTTAATGATTGGATGGGATCGGAAAGTATCTAGGTTGCATAAGCACTTGATTGTCTGAACATATTACAACAACTAAAAGTGATTATTAATCTAAGTGTAAGAGGTCGAAACA